>NC_061865.1:39165373-39419662 GCF_907164915.1 Impatiens glandulifera | reverse complement strand
CCTCACGTTTTCAAAAAATAAATTTTTTAAAGAGTGCCCAGAATTTTCAAACTAGTTGATCAAAGTCTTTTTTTTTTTAAAAAATCGATCACAGTTTTCTGGCGACTCTGCTGGGGAACATTCGACGTTTGACTTGAAAGTAATTTTGGCCAAGTATTTAATCTTTTCTTACGCTTTAATTCATACTCCATGTTCACATTAATTGATTATTTGCATGAGACTTGGAGCTCCAATGTGAAGGTGTGTGGGTATACATCGTTGGATGAAGCTCACACATCTATATTTTATGTGCTAAGGGTAGTCAATGTGAATGACACCCTCAACCCTTGCCTTGAAGGCTTTTGTGTGATTTGAGAGTTGAGAAAACAATAGGAAAAAACCCGGATTAACCCTCTCTTCTTTTCAAATATCCCCTACTATTGAAAATGAGGGATTTTGAATAGAGGTGAGGGGATGTCCAATTGAGAGCTCCCCTTACATCGAGAGATCCCTTTTGGGATAGTATCCTTGTCGGTGGAACAACTCTCTCTTAAGCCATTTCCAACTTTAGAACAAAAATCCAAAAAGCCAATTCTACCAAGCCGTTGCCTCGTCTCGTCCTGTCGAGCAACAAAGCCACGTCACGAAGCCCTTTACTTGACTACTATATATGATAAATACATGTATGCATATAGATATTTTTAGGCGCTCAGTTTATCCATTCAAAGTTTTAAAATGTCATGAAACATGTGAACAATTTCGAAATTTTGAGGCTAACTTAATAGTTTTAAAGGAGTAAAATTGAGAAAACCTAGAAAAGCTAAAAAAAGAATCTAATGTAACTAGTTTTCTTTCTTTGTGTCTTTACTACTCAGATTCGAAGCGCAAGATCTAATCAAGAAAGACGCGTGAAATACAAAGACGATCAAGAGAGACGCATGAGGCGCAAAGACGATCAAGAAAGATGAAAAGACTTGAAGTTAGAAGACTTAGACTAGATTTCTTTATGCTTGAAATGTAAATCTCCTTATGAAGATACATGAGCGACATTGTAACGAAAGGATGAGGGGTGCTTGCTTTCTATTCTTATTTTATTTTATGACTTGAGTTTGTGATTTTATCCATGACACTTAGGATTTAATAAAATAACTCATTCTTATTTTACTCATCCTTTTCTACATGTTTTACAATGTGAATGGGTAAATTGAGCGTCTATCGCGTGTTAGGGATTATGTGCATACGAGCAACGCATTGCTTGTTTTACTTGATAAAGGGGTTCGAACTGACTTTGTTCTCTTGAATACAACACACTCATATTCACCATAATTTACAATGACTAACCCACCAAGAAGGTTCAATGAGTCAGTTCATCTAAAGATAGACGATCTTCGTGATATACTGATACAATTGCGGCAACAGCTTGAAGACATCACTGTAGAAATCGAAACTTATGCGACAATCGAACCCCTTAATCCGAAGATCATGCAACAAGAAAGAGAAAGGGTAAGCAAGACATTCATGGACGGTTGGAAAGCTGCAGAAAGGTCTATTCAAAACAAGAGCCATGCAAGCACGTCAAACTCGAGGACAAAATACTCATCAAAAGAACCCATTTCGCCTAAACAAGGTCAACAATCATCACAAGCAAGGAGTGCCACTACTGCTCCACCTTGTAGAAAATTTGACGGCTTGGGGATGTCATTGTCGAAGGCCTTAAGGAACTTGTTGTAGAAGAACTTGATTCAAACGTTAACATTAGAACTTGGGAGAGAAGTAATGGGAAAGTTCGCAAATGAGTGGTGCGGATATCACTAGACTAGAGGGCATTCCACTAATTGTTGTTTCCCTCTCAAACAAAAGATTCAAGATTTGATCGACGCTAAGATCATCACAAAGCTCCGAAGAAGGAAGGCAGACATCGTGTACAAGATCAAGGAGGAAGTTCAGAAACAGCTCGACGTAGGATTCCTTGAAGTGGTAGATTACCTAGAGTGGATCACCAATGTAGTCTCAGTCGCAAAGATAGATGGAAAGATTCGAGTATGTGTAGACTATCGAGATCTCAACAAAGCAAGCCCTAAAGATAGTTTCCCACTACCACACATCAACGTGCTAGTGTATCATGCAACAAGTAATCAACTCCTATCATTCATGGACGGATTCTTAGGCTACAACCAGGTACTGATGGCTCTAGAAGACAAGGAGAAGACAACGTTCATCACAGAAGATGGAACATTTTGTTATCGAGTCATGCCTTTCGGGCTGAAGAACGTAAGAGCAACGTATCAACGAGCTGCCACAATAATTCTTCACGATATGATCCACAAGGAGGTAGAAGTCTATGTCGACGATATGATTGTCAAATCAAAAGATCGAGAAGGACACATCCAAAATCTTGACAAATTCTTACAACGCATCAAGAAGTTCTAACTTAGGCTCAACCCAAAGAAGTGCACATTTGGAGTGACAACAAGAAAGATGTTAGGCTTCTTAATCACACAAAGAGGAATTGAGGTTGATCCGAGCAAGATAGAAGCGATCACGGCAATGCCACCTCCACGAAGCGAGAAAGAAGTGCGAGGCTTTTTGGGAAAGATCCAGTATATAAGTCGATTCATAAACGAGTTGACTATGACATGTGATCTTTTGTTTAAACTTTTAAGGAAAAATGAAAGATTCGTTTGGGATGATGCTTGTCAGAACGCATTCGAAAAGATAAAGGGATACCTCAAGAATCCTCCCATTCTTATGCCGCCAAGACCAGGCATACCGCTAATCCTATACTTAACAGTCACGGAAAACGCAATGGGTAGTCTACTAGCCCAAGAAAACGAGGAAAAGATGGAAGTCGCAGTCTACTACATAAGCAAGCGCATGACGGGCTACGAACTTAATTACTCGCCAGTAGAAAAGGTGTGTTGGGCTCTAGCTTGGGTCACTAAGAGGCTAAGGCATTACATGCAAGCCCACACAGTCAAGTTAGTATCAAGACTCGATCCAATTCGTCATTTATTCCAGAAAATGCTTTTGTTTCCGAGGTTAGCTAAGTGGATGATGATGATATCAGAGTATGACATCGTATACACAATTCAGAAATCTATCAAGGGGAGCGTTGTAGCAGATTTTCTCATAGACCAACCAATCGAAGTTGAAGACGAAGAGGAGTTAGCATTCCCAGATGACGAAGTGATGACTATTAACCCTACAACATGGAAGCTATTATTCGATGGAGCTTCAGGAAAACAAGGTTATGGCATCGGGATACTACTCATCGATCCAATGGGAATATACAACCCAATCTCAGTCAAGCTCGAATATCAAGTGACTAACAATGAGGCAGAGTATGAAGCGTGCATCTCTGGCTTGAAGATTGCTCATGAAAAAGGAGCGAGACGTCTAGAAGTAGTAGGAGACTCAAACTTAGTCATTTCACAAGCTAATGGTGAATGTCAAGTCAAAGGAGACAACCTCAAACCCTACCATCAACACTTATCGACTCTAATAGAAAAGTTTGAACATGTAACATTCACACATGCTCCGAGAAGTCAAAATCGATTCGCAGACGCTTTGGCCACGTTAGCAGCCATGACGCAAATTCCAGAAGGAATCAAAATCAAGCCTTTGAAGATTCGTCAGAAACAGAAATGAGACTTCGAGAAGAGGACGATTGCCAACACCGAAGTGGCGCCCAAACCTTGGTTCGAACCTCTACAGAAGTACGTTGAACATGGAGAGTATCCTTCACACTTCCAAAAGAAAGAGAGGAGAGCTCTACGCCAATACGCAACCAACTACGTGCTACTCACAGGAAAGCTATATCGACGCTCCTTTGACGGTCAGAACATGTTATGCATCGACCAACCTCAAGCGTCACAGATCATGGAGAAAGTACATACAGGAACATGTGGCCCACACATGAACGGATCAGCACTCGCTAAGAAGATCCTTCGCTTTGGCTATTATTGGCAGAATATGGAACAAGAATGTGTAGAATATGTTAAGAAGTGTCATCAATGTCAAGTTTACGCGAACTTGAAGCACACCCCAGCATCTCTACTTTACAACATGACTTCACCATGGCCATTCTCGACATGGGGAATAGATATCATTGGGAAAATTTATCCTCACGCTTCAAACGGACACGAATTCATCCTGGTGGCTATCGATTATTTCACCAAGTGGGTCGAAGCTCAATCATATAAGGTTCTCAAGTCATCACATGTTGCCAAGTTCATACGAAACAACATCATTGCACGTTATGGAGTTCCTCATGCTTTGATCTCAGACAATGGTGGACACTTCCGGGGAGAAGTACTCAAAGTACATGAATACATGATTGAACACCACAAATCCTCACCTTATCGTCCTCAAACGAACGGCGCAGTAGAGGCAGCGAACAAGAACATCATCACTATTATCAAGAAGATGACTCAGACATACAAAGATTGGCACGAGAAGCTTCCATACGCCTTATGGGGATATAAAACAACCATTCAAACGTCAACGGGAGAAACGCCATTTGCATTAGTCTACGGAATGGATGCAGTGCAACCTATCGAAATCGAAGTTCCTATTTTAAGAGTTTTACTCGAGACACAAGTAGTGGAGGAAGATTGGTGTAAGTCACGGTACAATCAGCTAGCCCTTATGGAAGACAAGAGGTTAGACGCATTATGTCACACGCAAGCATACCAAAGAAGAATGACTATAGCTTTCAACAAGAAGGTGAAACCTAGGAACATTCAAGAAGGCGATTTAGTTCTAAAGAAGAACTTACGGATACTAGACCCTAGAGGGAAATTCCAAACACCATGGGAAGGACCCTACCTCGTCAAGAAGGTCTTTTCAGGTGGCACCACGAGATTGACCACCTTGGATGGAGAAGAACTCTAAGCACCCTTCAATGTCGACATGCTCAAAAGATACTTCATCTAAAGCATGTGTGTTGAATCCCATACACCAAAGTTCATAACTTCACAAGTTGTGAACTACGTAAGATCTGATCTCTCTCGAGAGTACATAGGCAACCCATCCAGGGTGCGATCACCACTATCAATTATCGATAGAAATTGATAGACATTTCACATTACATACATTCATTACATACATCAAAGTTCATAACTTCACAAGTTGTGAACTACGTTAGACCTGATCTCTCTCGAGAGTACGTAGGCAACCCATCCAGGGTGCGGTCACCACTATCAATTATCTAAAGAAGTTGATAGACATTTCATTTCACATAACATGCATTCATTTCTCATTACATACATCAAAGTTCATAACATCATAAGTTGTGAACTACGTAAGACCTGATCTCTCTCGAGAGTACGTAGGCAACCCATCCAGGGTGCGGTCACCACTATCAATTATCGATAGAAATTGATAGACATTTCACATTACATGCATTCATTACATACATCAAAGTTCATAACTTCACAAGTTGTGAACTACGTTAGACCTGATCTCTCTCGAGAGTACGTAGGCAACCCATCCAGGGTGCGGTCACCACTATCAATTATCGAAAGAAGTTGATAGACATTTCATTTCACATAACATACATTCATTGCTCATTACATACATCAAAGTTCATAACTTCACAAGTTGTGAACTACGTGAGACATGATCTCTCTCGAGAGTACGTAGGCAACCCATCCAGGGTGCGGTCACCACTGTCAATTATCGAAAGAAGTTGATAGACATTTCATTTAACAACACATCGCATACATTCATTGCATATACATTAAAAAGGGAGTTAATCACACTCTAAGTTGACTCCTAAACCAAAAACTCTTAGTCAATACTAGGAGCATTTTTATTAAAATAAAAATGACTACAAGATCCTCACAAAGTCCCACTTGAGAAAATATAATGCCCAAAACTAAAGTATTTTTCTCTTCGACTTATGATCTCAAAAGATTTTCAAAACATTCACACATACACAAACATTTTTCACAAGCATGTGCATGGAACTACGTTGGACCTGAATTCCCCTAGCAATGGGATACGTAGGCAGCTTGTATGAGCCCGGTCCTAAACATTTTCAAAAATCAAATCCTGTATCGACACTAGGGCATTTTATGAAAATAAAATGATTGAAAGATCCCCAAAGAGTTAAAGCCAACGAGAAATTGGGATCACAAATCTATCCAAAACAATCAAACCTCTTGTGTCGAAACTAGGGGCATTTGTGGAAGATAAAAAAAAAAGATAGACCCCCGATTTTTTTCTAATGCCAAGCGAACTGATGAGCGAGTGCAAGAAATAAGTAGGGATGCGGGAAAATACGTTTATCCCCAATGGATGTCTCTTGACGAACTAATGTAACTTGTGGAATCTGAGTAAAGCGCTTCGCAAATGGATCTACCTCGAGCCTAGACGAAAGCTTAAACTACTGATGTTTAAGAGAGAGCTCATAAAAAGATGAATGCCCAAACTCGGAACCATGTCATCAACAAAGGCGATGTCTCGTCTCAATTGGAGGTCAAGTGCCAAAGATCTAAGACCTCAAGAAAAGTAAAATCAATTAAACAAAGACTGTGTTTGTTGAGATATGAAATACAATACTGTTGTTCATTTAGATTCTATCTAATTGCTAAGCAAGAACAAAGTGTTTGAATCTATCAGATACACCCCGGTCATAAAGAAAAGAGGCCGAATAAAATAGAAAAATACTCGTAGAGGTTGAGATATTGAAATCACCATTTGTTGTTCATCTAGACTCTTGTCTAAATTGCCAATGCAAGAACAAGAATGTACCGATTCTATTAAATATACCCTGAGTATAAAAGAGCCCAAGGCCATAGAATCTTAAGCACACTGACCTCCGAATTTGAGAAGCGAGGCTCAACCTCATGACGCGTGGTTGAAAGATTAAGCATTCGAGCGAACAAATCCCTCGAAAAACTCAGGGCAAAACGTCTTGGCGAAAGACAAGTCCCCAAAAGTGACAGCATGAATCTCGAAGAACATCGATTACATGTGGTTTCCTCTCGACACACTCTAAGGAAGAAAGTATGGAACCGATTCTTGAAAGTATTTCAAAACCGTTGAAGAAGACGCTAGTGTTTTGAAAATTAAGGAAGTCTAACTTCGAACTTAAATCACTAAACAAAGTTGTGATTAAAAAGTATTTCGCTAAACTGACCAGCGATACTCAAATCCATATAATCACTAAGCAGAATTGTGATTAAAAAGTGTTTCGCTAAACTGACCAGCGGCACTTAAATCTAATTAATCACTAAGTAGAATTGTGATTAAATAGTATTTCGCTAAACTGACCAGCGATACTCAAATCCATATAATCACTAAGCAGAATTGTGATTAAAAAGTGTTTCGCTAAACTGACCAGCGGCACTTAAATCTATATAATCACTAAGCAGAATTGTGATTAAATAGTATTCGCTAAACTGACCAGCAATACTTAAATCTATATAATCACTAAGCAGAATTGTGATTAAATAGTATTTCGCTAAACTGACCAGCGATACTCAAATCCATATAATCACTAAGCAGAATTGTGATTAAAAAGTGTTTCGCTAAACTTTTCGCTAAACTGACCAGCGACACTTAAATCTATATAATCACTAAGCAGAATTATGATTAAATAGTATTCGCTAAACTGACCAGCAATACTTAAATCTATATAATCACTAAGCAGAATTGTGATTAAATAGTATTTCGCTAAATTGACCAGCGATACTTAGATTCTATATAATCACTAAGCAGAATTGTGATTAAAAAGTGTTTTGCTAAACTGACCAGCGGCACTTAAATCTATATAATCACTAAGCAGAATTGTGATTAAATAGTATTCGCTAAACTGACCAGTGATACTTAAATCTATATAATCACTAAACAGAATTGTGATTAAATAGTATTTCGCTAAATTGACCAGCGATACTTAGATTCTATATAATCACTAAGTAGAATTGTGATTAAATAGTATTTCGCTAAAAAAAATATATATATACAATCAGCAAACTAAGTCAAGATGCGTACTCATGTACAATCCAAAGACTAGGCGAGGTGTGTAGAAATATGGTCGAAACCACCAGGCTCGATCTACATGATCGATAAACCAGGAGCGATGCATATTCTAAACAAATGTGAATCGTCAACGAGTAGATGATAAACCGACTTTGAAGAATGAAGGGTAAATTACACGGGTCTCCCGAGAGATTCGTCAGGTTTGTTCTCTTTTCATTCAAGGAAGCCAAAAATAAACTATAAATTGGGTGTTTTCAAAACGCAGTGCCTATTTTCAAGCTTGGACATGCATTTTTCTAAACCAAGTGTTTTCTACAAATTTTGTCCAAGAGGGGCATTCTGTAGACACTCATTTTTCACACCTAATTTTATAGTTTATACTTTTCATAAATCTGAGTCTATAAAATTTTCTCGAATTCATTCACGGACTCATTGCACGATTTATATTAAAGACGATTATTTTTTAGAACAATTGAGTTTTTGAAAATAATTGATTTTGGATTCTTAATAAAGTTAAGGTAGTAATTTGTCTATGTTACAACACTTAGAGAAGTTATTATACTTAGAATATTCAAGGTTTTATTTAATTAATTACCTTGGGTATTAATAAAAAAAATTAAAAATAAAAAATATATATATTTTACAAAATATATATTAGCGTTTTTATAAAATTTCGTTAGTTATATTTTGTTTGTTAGATTAGTTAGATTAAACTTTGAAATTTGATTTCTTGAATAAGTTAGTTTGCATTTTATTTATTTAATTAGAATTGTTCTTTATAAATAGGAATAATTAAAAATAAAATTGTTTATT
This sequence comes from Impatiens glandulifera, assembly GCF_907164915.1. Classification (NCBI taxonomy): domain Eukaryota; kingdom Viridiplantae; phylum Streptophyta; class Magnoliopsida; order Ericales; family Balsaminaceae; genus Impatiens; species Impatiens glandulifera. Next base: position 39,410,884 of record NC_061865.1, on the reverse strand, counting down.
TTTGTTTTTAACAAAATCTTTTTTTTGTAGGATGAAGGGTGTGTAAAGGGATAACGTGCAAAAATAAAAAGATAACGGTGTCTACACAATAATGAGAAGCATCCTATCCTAGGTCAAAGAAGGAAAAAAGAGATTGCTAAAATAAAGGAAGAAGTTGTCAAAGGAAGAATAATTCAGCCGTTGGAGAAGCATGAAGGCTTGGTCATTTTTAATTAAAAATTAAAATGACCAAGTATTACATCATTTATTAAATAAAGATTAAATCCCATTGGATTGAAAACTTGATTTAGTGACATGTCAAGTGGAGATTGCTCCATTATTTTAAACATTTGTAAATGTTTAAAATAGTTTTCTTTCCAACGGTCAAGTTTGTTAAATGGGCCTTTGGGCCCTAGGGTTTCATAGCTTTGCCTATAAATACCCCTCTTAACACCCTAGCAGAGGACTTCAACTTTCGACCTTCAATCTTCACCTTCTTCTATCTCTTTACACATTAGGCTAGATTTGTTGAGTCACAAGTCTCTTGATTAGGGTTTTCATTTTTTTGCAAGGATATAAAGAGTAACCCTTTGTAAGTTTTTTTTTCCTTTCTTTTGTTTATTTAAATTTGAATTTGAATTTTACTTTCATTTGATTTTTATTTTCTTTGTACTTTATATTATGCATGATTTCCTTTAAATTTATTGTTTTGATAGGCGTGTAGGTTTTATTTATGTACCTTAATCATGTAAATAAGTAGAATAGAAATAACATGTAAATAAATAAATAAAAAAGCAGAAAAAGTTTTCAAAAACACTACCAAAATAAATAAAAAAATGTAAAATTTGCCTTATTTTGTATAGTTGATTTTTTTATTCTTTTAAGTAACTAGATCTAAAGTTTTTTTTTTATTTATATAAATGTTTAATTGTATTATTATAATTTTTCTGCAAAGTTTCATGTTAATTGGGATCCATTTGGATCACCAAATAATTTTTTTTAGCTAGGATTAAGTGAAAAAACCAAAAAAAACAGCAAGTTATTCTACAAGGAGACGCATGTTCTTCAGCCTTCCAGCACTTCTCTCAAGGTCTCGGCGCTTTCCAGACGACGCTTGCTCTGCTCCAGCTGCTGCTGAATCAGACTTCTGACGCTTCCCAGGCGACGCTTGCTGCAGTCTTCAACTTTTTTATTTTTTATTTGTTTATTTGTTTATTTTTTTTATTTCTGCATTTTAGATTTAGGTTTATTTTTTGTTGACATTTTTTTTTATTAGTTAAGAGTTTGTGGCTTGTTTGATCCTAGGTTAGAAAAAAAAATTAAAATTAAATCCTAACTAAAATTGAACTTAGCCCAAACTTAGACTTAGAATTTTCTTTAGACATAGGACTTTTTTTATTTTATTTTATTTTATTTTATTTTATTATTTTATTATTTTTTTTTATTATTTTCATTATTATTTTTATTTAAATAAAAAACCCCAAAATATTAAAATTTTAGACCTTTAAATAATTCACTAAAATTTCTTAAAAATTAATCTAGACTTAGGCCAATTAATTTTTGATTAATAACTTGCCTAGTTTTGATTTTTAGGATAACTTTATGTGTGAATTATTTGCTCTCGTATTCTTTTATCTTTGCTTATTTGTTTATCTCATGCAAACTCATTAAATGCTTAAAATGGAAAATCCTAAAATGTAAAGCGTAAGAATGTTTAAAGAAAGGCCAAAATTAATTAGTAGAGACCTTAGGGGCGTTGTGGGACATAGCGTCTAAGAAACCCTTTCCCACACGTAACCAAACGCCGAACTCACATCTCTTAAATTCCTAATTTTTGAAATTAGGTGGCGACTCTCTAGTCGTGAGGTTAATTAATACTGAAAAAAGTTAAAAAAGGCCTATGACATACTTCCCATTAAAAAACTCCCAATCTCTCCCAGATTCGACGGGAAGGTAAGATATGGAGTTGTCTATAAAGCCTCGTTTTTAAAACTTAAATTTTTTCAACATTAAAATTAATTCCCCTCACGTTTTCAAAAAATAAATTTTTTAAAGAGTGCCCAGAATTTTCAAACTAGTTGATCAAAAGTCTTTTTTTTTTTAAAAAATCGATCACAAATTAAAACCCTTTTTATGAAAAATAAAAATCATATTAATACCAAAAACAAATAAACCTATTCAATTTAGTCTATTTTTATTTATTTAATTTGGTCATTGTCCAAAATTGGTTAATTCGAAAACTGGTTAGATGTGTTATTCTCGAATTAATTGTTTAATTATAGTTCCAGTTTAGAAAGTCATTGTATGAAAATTATATTGGTTCAAATTATTTAAAGTTGTATATTCGGTTTAAAATTTGAGTGTCAACAATTACATGTATATTTTGCTACAAGTTCATGCCTTTTCGTCTCACGAATGTTGGGGCTATGTCACATGTAACAATAGGCTGCAACTATGATTTTACATGATATGATTTATAAAGAAGTTGAAGTGTACATAGACGATATAAATGTAAAATCGAGAGATCGAGTAGGGTACTTCTAAAACCTCGAGGAGTTCTTACACCGAATTATGAAATTTTGGCAATGATTAAACCCGAAGAAATGTATGTTTAGTATGACTATTAGAAAACTGTTTGATTCCTAATTACTTAAAGATAGATCGAGGTAGACCCGAAAAAAGTGGAAGCAATCACTACTAACTTTTAAAATCTCAAACCAACATTATTTGTCAAAATACGGTCTTATTGCATGGGAGTAAAAATAAATAATCAATTTGAAAACAAGACGTATAGACTGATTTTCGAATTTATTAAAATCTGGACATATTTTTTTATATAAAACCAAAATGATACAAATAAATAAACAAGGAAAAAAGACAAGACTTTTATATAATTTGGTATTAATTTTGTTAATTTGTTTTTCTGGAAAATGAAAAAAACAATAAATAAAATTTAAATTGTCATGGGCGGCAACGCATGGTGGCCAGTGGTCAATGTGAATCGATAATCACCGACAAGAGGCCGACAAGGGCGATCAAATGGAAGAATCAACTAGGTCAATGGGTAAAGAGGCTAATCAACCAATCAAATGGCCTGGTAAACTGGCGCTAAATAAGGCTGGTAGAAAAACTAACTAGGCAAGACGGAATGTGTGGCACATTTGCAATGCAGACGGAACATCTTGCGTTTAAAGGTTTCTTCTTTCCGAGCAGATGTTAAAGAACCCGAAGAATGTCTCATCACCCAACAAAAACAAGAAACCTTAGACGACACCAAATCACGAACCGTAAAAACGAGACTATCTATTAAGACATGAGAACACAATGCCACTACCCGAATCCCGTCGTGCTGCCTATGTTGCTTCAATTTTAGATGAGAACTTTAGAAGGACAATATGAAGATTTATAAATTAGGGTTAGGTTACTTAGGTAGAAGGTTTTAGGTCTTAGGCTTCATCTAAAATGTTTCCTATGATCATTTCTAATAGATAACGAAGACCATAGAAGAGAAACATGAGCGAAAGAGGATTTCCATTTTTCCGATTCACAGTTCGTTGAAGATTTTGTGAATTTTTCATAAAGATTTAAGCTCACATCTAGGCTTTAAGAAAATTACTTTAGACTTCTAGGAACTCTTTCTAAGTGATTGTAAGCTTCGAATTATCTTGTAATCAATATACTCGATTGAAGTTATACTCAATTGAAGCTGTTTTAAATATATTTATACTTAATTTCTTCATCATTTCTTAATTTGTAAGCATGCGATGATTGTATGATTACTTAGCAACATTCCGTATAACTGAAATTGGATAATTCATCCCTGATCAGATTAGCCTAATTTTGAATTTAATTCCAAAAATCTTGAATCTTCTTCTTCAAGTTCTGTTTTGAAGAGGATGATTCACTCATGATGTAAACTTGACCAGGAATCGATCATTGTAGTTAAATTAAGACTTTGTTGATGTTTACACGAAATTTTCAGAAATTTCTAAAAATTTGTGAACAACCTGTTATTTGGTGGCATTCGCGGTTTATTTACTAATGGAAAATACATCATTAGTGACGACAAAACCGTCCCTAAAAGCCACAATGTCGTCGCTAATAAATATTAGCGTCACCAAACAAAATCGTCTTCATTCGTTGCTAAAAGTTTGTCGTTAAAAGATAAGGCATTTATTGATGACGAATGGGGAATTTCGTCACTGATTATTAATAATAATAGCGACGACATTGTGCCTACGCCGTCATTTATATTTTATTTCATAGAGACGAAATTTCCTCTTTCATTGTCGTTGATATTTTAATTATCAACGTCGGCAATCCCCAACGACGTCGCTGATAATCCTGTCTTATCAACGTCTACATTCCCCTAACGCCGTCGTTGATAATTTTTTCTCTCGATTTTTTGGCACATTTTTATTCTTTTATCAACGTCGGCATTCTCCTAACGTCGTCGCTGATGTTGTTAATTATCAACGTTGGTATTCTTATAATGTCGTCGCGGATAATTATTTCTCTCGAGTTTTGGCACATTTCTGATTCTCTTATCAACGTCAACATTCTCTTAACGCCGTTGCTGATTGTTCATTATCAACGTCGACGTTCCCCTAACGTCGTCGTTGATAATCCTTGCTCTCGGCTTTTGACATATTTTGTTCTACTACAATTAACAAAAAATTATCATTCATAAATAAAAATAAATTCTAAATTATAAAAATCTCAAATCGTATTAATACAAAAATCTCAAATCGTATGTCAATCAATATTGATCGGGGGAGGAGTGGACATCCTAGACATAAGCTCTTATATAGCCTCTTGTTGTGTGCGCATCTGCGCATATAGAGCATCCTAATGTGCATGCATCTACGCCTCTAGATCATACTGCTATGCGTGCATCTGCGCCTATAGAGCGTCCTAATGTGCACATATCTACGCCATCTCGTCTCGCAGGGTTATGTTCTCCTCGATTAGTGCTTTCGCATGTTGATGTTGTGACACCATGTGTTTTGACGTTTGAGGAAGAACTTTACCGTTGATCCGCTCTGAAGTGCGTTGGACGTACTCTCGATCTCATCCTGGTCACTCTCTTGTATCCTTATGCTCCAAAAGAAGCCTTAGATACTTCAAACGATGACATATAAGGGTTTGCTTGTAGTCGCTCGTGCATCACTGTCTATAATCATTTACAACATTATTAGTAATTTTAAATTTAGACATGCAAACTAAAATGATTGAAAGGATTAGAATTTACGACGGCCTGCTGAACATGCGGAGAAGGCACGGGATTCGGATCCTCGACGATCGCTCTCATAGTATGATTGTGTATGAAGAATTCTGCATAATAATGGACGTGTCCAATATGACTCTTCTGTAAAAATAACATACATACCATCTGTTAGATATTATGAAAATTTAATACTCTTACTAAAACATATCATTTGTCACTACATTTGCGAAAATAGTCTGTTGTCGGTGTGGTGGGTGTATACGACTTTCACTCTATTACCGGCGTTGGTCATACATTTATTTTGCAATTATAAGATAGTTATAGTTGTTAGTTAATAGTCTATTAAACATATAATGAATTAAAAATGACTATTACACCTGAAATTCATTTGTGAGGTTGTGATGGTGAAGGGGATAATTCCAATCATCGTAGTTGAATTCAGGAGGAGGGTTTAATTCGATTACCTTCTCGTTGTCATTATGTGGTTGGATGTAGTCCCTTTTGTTCGTATATCTCCACCTATCTCATTTTTCTTCACACGTGTCATCGTTCTATCTCTATAGGTGTCAATTGGATTAGACGAAGACTCGAAAGGATGTTGAAAAATAACAACAAATTTTAGGATAATGAAAACTTCAAATTATAAAATAACATGTTAAAAAATGTCAAACTCTCAAAGATGAACCGCCATATATGGTCTAACTGTGCATGTGACAGATTAAACCAATTTCTTAGACGATGTGGAACCACCGTTGGATTCCAAACAATTGTTCCAATATGCCTCAACTAGTAGCTGACGTTATCACAATTGGGCTTTCCATCTACCTCTCTAAATTCTAAACGTATCTTCTACCTAGTTGGTAGTTTCGCGAGAACTGTGTTTTTGTTCTTCCCCCGTTCTCTCCTCCTCGATGAAGACCCTACAAAATAATAGTGAAACGAAATTTGTTAAAATTTATATAATCAATTAAATATCACGTGTAAGTCTCAAAAATGGGCAAATCTTCCTCCGGGGTGACAAACATCTCAGGAAAGGTGGAATTTGGATAATTTAGTCCCTCAATGTTCGGAAGTGATCCCATAAAGCTCATAGGATCATCGGACTATATGTCATCTATACAAGCTCAGAGCTCGTCTAAATGTATCGATAGGGCTCGTTTTATAGCCCGTTTAGTTACAATGATATTTCAAGAAAAATAAAGTTCAAATTTTAAAGAGGTCATCCTATTTGACACAAATAAAACATGTCTAGATGTTCGAATAATGGGGATTTATCTTGTGACAATTTTACATCCATGTCTAGATTCCATATCTGTAACATAAAAAACATGTTGTTCTTGACTTTCCATTACAAATGGATCATGAATTTGAGTTATCAATGTTCTTTTTTAACACTTACAAACCTATATTTATCTACTTTTATACCACGGTCCTTGGATTGTATATCAAAACATCTGCACTTGAAAAGAATTATTCGATTACCACCAAAATACTAAACTTTTATGATATCTGTGAGTACTCCATAGTAATTTATCATTTTGTAGCCTGTTTAGTTGCCATGACATCTTCAAGAAAAATAAAGTTCAAGTTTTAAAGAGGTAATCTTATTTGACACAAATAAAACATGTCTAGATGTTCGAATAACGGGGATTAATCTTGTGACAATTTTCTATCCATGTCTAGATGCCATATCCGTAACATAAAAAACCTGTTGTGCTTGACTTGCCATTACAAACAGATTATGAATTTGAGTTATCAATGTTCTTTTTAACACTTACAAACCTATATTTATCTACTTTTATACCACGGTCCTTGGATTGTATATCAAAACATCTACACTTGAAAAGAACTACTCGATTACTTCTAATATACTAAACTTCTATGATATTTGTGAGTACTCCATAGTAATTTATCATTTCGGCCCCATTATTGCCAATTTCTATGACACTATTTTCCACGGTTAACCCTTTGTCATGTTTCTCGGTGTTGAACTTGTACCAGTTTATTTTACAAGAGTTATACTTCTTAGCATAAATTATCGGGTCACTTCCAAGAATCTTGAGACTCAATGTTCTATTCGATTCATCATTAAATTGTCCCACTTCCATCTTGAAAAAACTTATGTAAAATTTATCGTGTTCAAAATTAGAAATATTGAGTCTCCATGTATCGGTCAACTCTTGCGTGAATTTACAACACATAATCAAATTTAATTGTAATTAGTTAATTACAAAATTCACACTTAGTCACTAATCAGCTTATAAACTCTTACTTGTAATATTGTTCGACTTCGAGATAATTTTTCAAAATGTATACGTGAGCTATCTACCACTCACCCAGTTCGTATGTGTAAAGTGTTGCAATCGATAAATCTTCCATTGCCAAAAATATAGAAAGTGTTGTAGTTGATTGTATCGATGTCTCTATTAGCTCGTGATCTTCTAAATATCGAGAACATAAACTCATACTCTTATGCAAAAGGTAACTCTCTCTAATTGATCATTTAGGAAAGTTTTTGTTCCGAAAGTACTTTTTAAAAGTACCCATATATTGTTCAATTGGATACATACACCGATACTAGACATGCCCCCCTAGAAAAGCCTCAAAGTCTAAGTGTACAGGCAAATGTATCATTATATCAAAGAATGAAGGTGGAAATATATTTTTCAATTTATAAATGGTAAAAAATATCATTCTAAAACTCTTCAAATTCATCTCGATTTAAGGATTTTTGACACAACAATTGGAAGAACCTACACAAGTTCACTAGAGGATCGTATACATCATCCGGAAGTAAAACATGTGTGGAAAGTGGAATCAAATACTATAATAGTGTGTCATAATTGTGACTCTTCAATCTAGAAATTTTCTTATCAATTACGTTTACACACCCTCCAATATTAGAACATAATGCTTTTTCTATTTTTACATCTTTAAAAAACATACATAATCATTTCTTCTAATCCAAGGAAAGTGCGTATGGGGCTGTCGGACATCGAAGAACACCACCGACCTCAACGGGATGAGATGAATGCTTTATGTTCAATAATTCCAAATCTTTACGAGCTCTTAGTCCATCCTTCGTTTTCTATTTAAAATCCATTATAGTGCCCAACACGCTATCACAAATGTTTTTTTCAATATATATCACATCCAAATAATCCTTAATAACATCATTTTCCAGTATGGTAGTTCTTATAAAGGGGAATGCTCGATGACAAATTCCACGATAACAATCAATATCAATTAATCGTTCGATGTATGCTCGTTCTCCCCTCGCTCACTCGCCCACGCATATGCCCCTTCCTTCACCTGCGCATCCACCCTGCTACTGCATGCACCAGATCAGGGAGCGGTTCTTGAGGAAGAAGTTAACGTAGCAAAGCCTTTCAGACTCAAATTAACTGCCAACAAGAACAATCGAATCGGCGGATTGAGACGAGAAGGTCGATTGAGGGAAGAAACTATCTTGATTGACTCTATGCTTTGCCTTTTGATGTTGTGATCACATAAAAACATGGTTACAAACAAAACATCATGTGCTGGTCTTAACTTTGTATTACTATCAAAAGAATCTCTTCCATATGCCAATGATGAGTAGGTAGAAGAAACCTTTGATTACTCATGTAACAGTCTTTTTAGGAGTGTACCAATCACAACGAATCTGTATTCTTATCACTATATAGACATGCAAATTTTTCCTCTATACTCCATGCAAATAAATTTGCATATGCCGAAAAAATCATTAATTGTCCATAATATAGCTGTCCGAATATTGAAATATTCTTTATGGCTCGTCAATCAATGGATGGAGAAACACATCAATCGAATCCTCATGATATTTTGGCCTAGATAAACATAGAAAGAATGAAGTTATTTTTATCCATACAAATTGTAGGAGAGACGCTGTCAGGGATAATAATAACAAGCCAAATTCTATAAAAAGTCTTTAGATTTACAAAGGGTTGGGACCCGTCACTTGCAAGAGAAAGTCTTACATTTCGAGGCTCGGAGAATAAATCTTTAAACTTTTCATCGAATGACATCTATGTCATTGAATTAGCTGGATGCCTGAAGACTTAATCATTAACATTAACATTATCTTTTTTCCAAGTCATGTAAGGAGCAATTTTGGAGCACATGTACAACCTTTGCAACCTCGGTGTAAGTAGAAAATATTATAAAATTTTATTTAGAATTAATTTCCATTCACCTATTTCCGAAGCGTACCACTTGATTGGTTGATATTCCATGGAGACACACCATAAACTTTACATTCGTCAAAATCTTTATCTTCTTTATGGAAGAGCGTACAATAATTCTTACAAGCATAAATTTTGTCATACGTTAAACCGATGTTTGTAATAAATTTCTTACACTCATATTATGAACTTGGCAACTAAGATTAGTTGGTAATATTTTTTCTTTGAGCAATTTTAATAATAAATCAAATGACGCGTTGATCCATTAACCAACATTTTTTATGTGAAGTAATTTAAGTAAGGTGGAGGCTTTTGAAATTCGGGATCCTTCGTATAAGAAAAGTTTCAAATTATCCAACAATTGATAGAATTCCTTAACATCGTCAACGAGGCATTCATTATTTGAGGTTTCAGTAGTTGGATACTAATCATTGATAAGGTCTTTCATAAATTTATCATCTTGATCAATTTCTTCGTTCATTTCAACATTAACGGTATTCTCTCCTGCACTACCCTAATTTTCATTTCTAAGGTCATTTATCATCATCCCTTTAATTCAAAATTCTTGTTTCTCCATGAAAGTACCAAAAATAATAATTTTGATGGATCCCAAATGAAATTTGATGATCTCTAACCATTATTTTATTCTCATAAGTTTGATTTGCACACTTTAAACATGGACAAGCAATCAAATTTCTGTTAGTAGACTTAATCGTAAAATCTATTTACATTTCAATCTCTTGAATAGAATTTGGATCATATTGGCGTAGAGTCATCCAACTTTTATTGGGGATTTCCATTATAACTAATTACAAAACCTAATCAATAGTTCCAAAAAATTTCTATCAGCATACAAACAATTAATGTCTACTTAGTTTAATTAAAATCAACATATAACCAACTAATCAACATACTAACCTAAATTTTCAATAACCTATCAGTAAACCTATCAAATAACCTAATTTTTTAATAACTTATCAGCAAACCTATCAAATATTCTAACAACAAACATTATTTGGAAATAGATCAAACAATCTATCAAATAACCTATCAACCTAAATCAAACTAAATATCCTAACATACTAAACAATATCCTAACATACTAAATATTCTAAATACTAAACCAAATATTATTGAAAGACTTTAATTACTTGGAGCGGCGAAGAGAGGAACGACGACCGATCGGAGAAGAGAGGAGCGGCGACCGAAAAGGAACGACAAACGACAAAACGTTGAGATGGAGCGGCAAATAATCGACGACTGAACAAAGACTGATCTATGACGACATATCGATTGGAGACGAGAAGCGAGAGGGAGAGAGAGAGTGCAGCCGAATGAAGCAAAAGAGAGAAAATCGCGGAGAAGAAAGAAAGAAAAAAGAAATGTAGAACATTTTATTTAATCACCAACAACGACATTAATGAATATTAGCGTCGTCTTAGGGTAAAGCTGACACTAATAATATAACATATTAGCGTCGACGTTAGGTTAAAGCTAATATTAATACTCTTATCCAAAAATGTTTCAAATTCGGCATAAACTCCCATTTATTAGTGTCGGCTTTAGAGTAAAGTCGACACTATTAATATAACATATTATCGTCGGTGTCAAATTCAAGTCAACGCTAATACTCTTTTCTAAAAACTTTTCAAATTTGGTAGGAACTCCCCTTTATTAACGTCGACTTTAGGGTAAAGTCGACACTAATAATAAAACAGTCGGCTTTAGGTTAAAGATGATGCTGATACTCTTTTCCAAACATGTTTCAAATTCGGCAGAAACTCTCTTTATTAGTGTTGGATTTAGGTAAAACCGACACTAATAATATAATTTTTTTAATATACTAATCAAATTGAATTTGAGTTGATGTAAATTTTCTAAATCATCAAAGTGTAACTTACAAAAATTAATATTTAGTTGACACTTGTAAATAGTGTTATATATTTAGATTGTTTTCCTATAATAAAATTTACAAATCACTTAATTTTTTAAATAAATTATAATTTTAGATTTTAAATCATAAAGAAAAATTAAAACAATAACCAAAGAAAAAATAAATTAAAATATAAAACAAGACCATACTGGAACATTATTTCAAATCATTAAACCCACTTAGATGCATGCACGTCCCTACTGTACAGATGCCTCGTGCATATGCTCCATCTAATTTCGCACATAATTTGATGTCATTTGATAAATTTCTTATAACCACGAACACGAATGTGATGACTTATGTAGATCCATTAGAAACTCTTTCAATTCTACATGTAGTGAAGAAAAAGGGTCAAATGAAATGGTGGTGATCCAAGTAGTGAAGGAAGAACTTTATATGCCGATAATAATCAAGTAATTAAATAAACCGCATTGATGGACGACTTGAATTCAATAAACCAAGACACTGAAGTGACTGCAAGAATTGGTTTCTCATTATCTTCTTCTTCAACCAATGTGCTTCTAACCAATTGACAATCAGACTTTTCTGGGAAATCTTCATCTTTAATTTCCTTTTAACCAATAGACAACGACAACAACACATTGAGTACAATTATGATTGTTTATTGCAATCATAATTGTACTCAATGTGTTGTTATTGTCTGTAGGCCTTGGCTTTTTCTGGAGTTTAGAGATTGATGATCATTGAGAAGTTCCCGATTGGCTATTGGTTGGTAGGAAATCAGTAGTTTCACTTTTTACCACTAAAAGAAATCTCAAATTCCTAAAGGAGAAACGAGAGAGAAGCGTAATATTTAATAGGCTATGAAATTTATTTGGCAAAGAATGTCAGCGACGACATTTGTTGGTGTCGTTGTTGGTATTATAGATTATTAGCGACGACGATAGCATAATGTCGTGGCTGATAGTTTTTATAATATCAGCCACAACATTTGTTAGTACCGTGGCTGATATTATAGATTATCAGCCACGGTATTGTGATATCGCTGTCGTTGATAATCTAAAGACTATTAGGGACGACAATAGCATAATGACGTAGCTAATAATTTATAATATCAGCCTCGACATTATGCTATCGTCGTGGCTGATATTTTTTTAAAAATGACGGGAAAAGGATGGGAAAACCTGAATTTTAGCAATGATGTTGACAACGAAAATCGTCGCTGATAATAATGGCGGGAAAAAGGTGGGAAAGCCTGGATTCAACGACGACGTTGACAACGACAATTGTCGCTGATATTAATTATAAGCGACGGTATAACTTCGTTGTCACTAATATTTTTTATTAACTGTAGTTATTTGGTCTCCGTCGCTAATAATAATTATCAGCCACGACGTAACTTCTCCGTCACCAAATTCGTCGCAAACAACCCTACTTCTACTAGTGATTGATTCTTACCTTGATCTAATGCTTTGGACAATTTCATATGATATTTAGGAAGTGTTTAGAAATGAATTTGGCCTACTTTAATCACTAATTCAAAGAAACATAATTTTCGAATTAATTTTTATTTCTCACTAGTGAATATATACCTTGGATTATGATATAAGCTAGGCGTCGAGAATGTGTTAGGTAAGTTCAAAATGACATGATGAATTCTCCAATGCTTTTGGATTTCGGTTGGGACAAGCATATAAAAGTATGACATTATGTAGTTTCAGATTTCTACTAAGAAAGTTGACGTTCATTGTGGCTAAAACTCTATTAGTAAGAATTGTTTGACTTACATAGCTAACGACCGATAAATGTGAGTGTTATTAATTGAAGAAAAAACCAAATTCCATTCTCCTAGGGAATCGATCAAGGGACCTCTTATTTTACTACATGTTGACTATGTAGTTGACCAGGCAATTTCGGCTTAAACCCTCTCGTTTGCTTAACTTTTTTTTTTATTTGTAATTCATTTTAATTCTAAACTACCTCAAATATGAGATTCTAAAAATCTAAAAAAATAGAAAACAACTCAGGATATTTTTCTTGAATTAGATGGGCAAAAATATTTCTGTTTAAAGTTATTGGTGTATTTTTATGTTTTGTCCATAACTTGTGTTACAGATCTATAAAATGTATGTGACAAAAATCTTGAGTGATCATTGAATTACTTGTGACATTGTGGTATGATGACCTTAATTTTTGAATGCATTACAGGTTTTAGAAACTTTTTACCTTAGTTTGCCTACTTTGATAAGTTCTACATTCAATTCATCATTTCATGCTTAGGCGAAACAACTCCCAAATAAGATGTTTTCTCACATAATTTTACGAGATTCAAAAGAAAGGTAAGCTAAGGGACTAAACAAAAAAACCGAAAATGTATTTTCAAATGAACTCAAGCCAAGCTTAACATTTTAGTTCTTCATCCCCTGTTTCCGGGATTCGAGAAAAAGGTCAAACATGGAATATTAGCATTCGAGTTAAAAATTCCTTTTTGAGAAAAAATTTAATTTAAGACATACAACATCTATATTTCCATTTTTAACAATTTCAAGTGACGAACATAAACATTGTTGGACATTCACATACCATTCTTGATCTCGATAATTGACATCACACCTAGACAATTCATATTGGTTTGAACTTCAAAAGATTTAGAACTAGCCTCCATCATCTTCATCCCCTCAGTCTAAATCGCCTTTCCCTTGACGTTCACCTTATCCGCGAAAGACATAGTGTTAACATATTTAGGGTCAAATTGAATAGCGTTAGAGTAAGTTGTATTAGGTAGCCTAAGATGAGAAATAATAGAAACCTTCTTTCCCCTTAGATTTGTACGCTACGAACAATGTTAATTTGATCATCATTCATAACCCTCTCTTTCCTTCCATAAATCATAGATGAATGATGTCCAAAATCCTCGGACATAGTAGTCTGATGCGGCCTTAGAGGATGCTCAAAGATTCGATTGTAGACAGGGACGTACGAACATATGGGCTAGGGTGGGAAGCCCACCCCAAATTTTATAATTTTTTTATATATAACCAATATAAGTTCTTTAATATATATATATATATATATGTTTGAGATAGATTATTATTTGAGTGTGATTTGAGGGGAGGGAGGGTGATAATATTAGAGCTTGTTTAATTATTTTATTTGAGTTTTTAGATAAAATATTTATTTGATTTAACATTTACATCATTTAATTTTTTTAAACTAATTAATTATTTTACCCTTTAAATATACTAGAGAGAAAAATTAAAGAATATATTAAATAAATGATATTTTATTATTTCATTATTAAAATTAATAATGAGATAGATGAAATCAAATGTAACAAAATATTTAAATTTTGGATAAAATTATAAAATACCTAATATCAAATAAGTTCTAGATGTATTCATTATTATTATTTTTCTAAGAGTGTCTAATTATAATTATTTGGATGATAATTATTTTTAGAATTTATTTGATATGATTATTCGAGTATTTTATAATTTTAAAATACTTTTTCTCTCAAATTATGTTTATTTTATGTAAAATAATAGTTTATAATAAATAATTATTAAAATAATTAATAATATAGTAAGAAACATATTTCAACTAGATAAAATCACATTATTGTACCTATTATTTTATTTTATTTTATTTTACAATACAATTAAAATAAAATTTAAGCCCACTCTTACAATAATTTTTGGGTCCGTCCCTGATTGTACCAATGATCGACTGACCCTTATTTTTATGGACAATGATCGACTGACCCTTATTTTTATGGACAATCATCTCCCTCCTATGCTCACTTGAGGTTGCCCATCAACTAGATCAATGAGACGAACAACCCAACCATGCCTATCAACCAAGAACAAAACATCGTCAGTGGCAATAACGAGTATAGGCCTCCATTATAAAAATCATTCGTATCATCCTCTCCATCTCTCACATCTCTTTAAATAATATTGTTTGGTACAAATTATAAAAATTACTATTAATGTCTTATTCTTGTAACATCTTTTATTTAATTTTAGTTAGCACAAAAATTATAGGAATTATAAATCATTACAAAATATTAATATATATATATATATATATATATATATATATATATATATATATATATATATTTACAATGGTCTGTTAACATTTTTGGAGTTGTTTACCCACTCACAAACAATTGACAAATTTTATCACTATAAAGAATGTATTGTAGAGATTCTTTCGATATCATGTTCCTGGTTTGTTCATATTACTCTACTTCATCAATTATTATTATTAAACTCAAACGAGTTCCTATATGTACGTAGTCACCCTTAAAGTTGAATTTTAGAATTGATAATACAAAAAAAAATATGGATTAAGTTCTTGAAGTAAAATATTAAATTAATATTATTGATTAAATTTAATTGATTATGCAAATATTAAGTATTATTTATACTAATTAAACTATAACTAATAAACCAGATTCTTGGCTAACTAATATCAAGACTAAATAATAGATAATTGATTAAATCTTATTCTCAAATTCTAATAACTTTTATCATCCCCTTTCAATAGATATTATTAGGCAAAAAAACATGGGTTTTCTACTTAAAAGAGCAAACATATATGAGAGTTAAGTCCTTTAATAAGAATAGAAGCAACTTGTCCTTCTGTATAAATATATTGTATGAGTAGTTGTTTACAATAAATATTTTTTCTAACCAAGTGAAAATAAATCTTAATATATTTTGTGCGAACATGAAGTACTACTAGATTTATCAATAAAAATGTAGTACTATTGTCACACCATAATTGTCACACCATAGTATATGAGTTGTAGATAGCAACATAGGAAAAATTAAATCCAACACATATCTGAAGTTGTATTTGTAAGAGCACGATATTCAAATTTAAAGTTGGAACCAGCAACAACTTATTTTTTTAGAGTTCAAAAATTTAGATTATCGCCAAGAAAGTACAATAACGGGTTGTAGAATTGCGATCATCATGACATCCTAACCAATTAGCATTATAATATGTGGTAAGGGTGTGTTGTGACGTAGAGAGATAAAGATTCCATGAAGAAGTGTGTTTAAGTTATCGTAGAATGCATTTTACTGATGCCCAATGAGAAGGTGTTAAAGATTGCATGTATTGATATTCTCAATTAACAGCGAAAACTCAAGATGAGTTATAGTGAGATATTGAAGGGCTCCTACAATGCTTTGATATTGAAAAGCATCTTCTAAAGGATCCCTATAATGTTTAGAGGAGAAGAGTAAGAAGAGATAAAAGTATGCAAATGTTTAAATTGAAGCATATTTGTACGAGTTAGAATGTCATCAACATATTTGGATTGACAATGATAAATGTTATACTTGGTGCATGTTGTTTCCATGCCAAGAAAGTAGTGTATTTGACATAGATCTTTAACTGGAAATTGATGGTTTAAATGACGAATGAGTTCTTTAATAAATGATTGAGAATTTTATGTAAGAATAATATCATTCATGTATACCAAAAAATATGTGGATGTTGTTGATGTATAATATATGAATAAAGTTGTGTTAGATTTAAATTCAGTAAAATTAATTGATATTAGAGCACTACGAAGAGTGGAATACCAAGCCCAAAGAGTCTACTTAAGATCATATATTACTTTATTAAGTTTGTGTATATAATCATCAAAATCCAGATGTACAAATCCAGGTGGTTGAGACATGCATACTTTTTTATTTAAGTACCCGTGAAGAAGTACATTGTTGATATCAAGTTGATGTATAAAATATTGATGAGAGATAGCCAAAATTAAAATAATATCAATAATTGTAGGTTTGGACCTTAAGATTAAAGTATCTTCATAATAAATATCTTGTTGTTAATGAAAACATTTTTGCCACGAGACATGTTTTGTAACGATCAATTGACTAATATGAGTGGTGTTTTAGAAAGAAAATCCATTTACAACGAACGATATTGTGTGACGATGTATGATGGATAAGAGACCACGTATTTCTTTGAATAAGAGCATTACGTTTGTCATGGAAATTCGATATTGTGGATCTTTATTAGCATTAATAAAACATGTAGGTATGATAACAGAAGTATTAGAAATGAGAGTAGAGAAAGACATAAAATGTATTTTATTGCGAGTGATCATATGATGTTTAAAACAAGAAGGCGCATGATTTATTGTGGAAGTGGATAGTAGAGTAGTATCTGATGGAGTAAAATTAGTTTGATCTGTAGCATTCACGGCTATTGCTAAAATCAATAGAACGATTGTGAAGATGGCAAATTATTATGAGGTGGTATATGTAATATGTTTCTTAGAAGAGATGGTTCAACATCATGAGATGAGATGGTGGAGACAATTGTAGTAAGTCATTATTTTTTAATGGAAAAGTGAGATAGTCAAATATAACATATCAAAATATAAAAACGCGTCTGATGGAATGTGAAGACGTTTATAACATTTATGAGATGGACTATAACCAAACAAACTATAAAGTATATTACGAAAATCAAGTTTATGTTGATTATACTATCATGTCAATGGATAACAAAAACTCTCACAAATTTATAATCAGGTTGATAGTTGAATAAAATCTCAAATGATGGTCGTTGATGTAGACTTAGAGTTCAAATGCTTCACTCCAATAATATAGGGCATAGATATATGAGTCAATAAAGTGAGACCAATTTCTCTAATGTGATGAATTTTCATTCAACAATATTATTTTTCTCACTAGTATGTGGACAAGATAAGCGATGTAAAATATTATTACGATTTGTTAATAGTTTAAAATTTATGTATTATCCTCCCCAATCAGTTTGCAATAGTTTGATTTTATAATTAAACAAGTTATCAACGAGTCAAAAAAATTTCATAAATATCCAAAATATTCTTTTTTTTCTTTAGCGGATATATCCATGTGAATTTTTTAAAATTATCCACAAAATGTACGAAATAATGAGAACTAGTACACGAAAATTGAAGAGTAGTCCCAAAACATGTTAATGAATTAAGTCTAAATGATCCATGCATGTAGATTTAGAAGGCAAAAATAGGTAACTTATATGCTTTCCCATATTCACATGATCCACAAAATTAAATAGTATTATTATCTGAAACTGGTAATTTAAATTGTGATATAACTAAAGAAGTAGTAGCGCTAGAAAAATGTTTGAGTCGCGCATGTCAAATTTGAGCGGGAGATCGAATGCCAATAAATAATTGTTTACTAGAATATGTTGAAGACGATTTTTCAATAGAGTTAATGCAATAAAGTATGTTCTTGAGTCGTCAATTAAGAAGAATTGTCTTTGTATATCGGTCTTTAATAACACAAACATTCATGTGGAATTCAAAAATTACGTTATTATCCGATACTAATCTCGCGACACTCCTTAGATTTTTAGTAATATCCGTAACATGTAAAATATTACGTAAGTAAAGGGTTTTTTTGTTGAATTAAAATTTTAGTGGTACAAATATTATAAATTTAGAGGCATACTATTTCCGACTTAGTAGTTTGAGTACTTGTATAAGAAGCATGTACGTGCAAATTATTAAGGTCAAAAGTGATATGGTCAGTAACACCTGAATCTGAACACCAAGTGGGATTCGCACTAATATATAATGTAACTAATATTTTCGTAGAACTTGCAGAAAAACTAAGGTGAGGGCATTCCAGAGTACTATGTTACATATTTGACAATGTGGATTATAAAAACAACTTTCTAAGTGAGGCCAATTTTATGTAAAAATTATATTACAGACGATTATTGTCTCGGTTCATTCCGCTTTAAGCCCATAAATATATGTAACATTCATCAAAATATGTGAGTGAGAAATATTTTCATAATGAAATTTCTTTTTTTGAATATGAGTCGTTGTCCATGATTTAAAATGATGTTTGTCATCTCATTAAATGACAGATCTTGTTCAGATGTTAGAGCGGATATTATCGGTTCAAAATCTTCTCTAAACCTGTTGAGTAGAGTTAGTTGCAGATCTTGATCAGGAACATGTTATCCTGTAGAGATAAGTGCATCTGATAAGTTTCTAATGGAATGAAGTTAAGGAAAAAAAGTTAGTACAATTGTGTGCCTTTAAGAGTTGGCTTCATAACTGAAATAATCGACTCTTTGATTGAGAAATATAGGTCTTCTCTAGAATTTCTCATAGATCTTGCACTTAAGATGATTTTGAAATTTGTTGGCGAATGTTTTTGATAAATATTAAAAAGAGTAACACAAGTAACATTTAATTTTGGTTGCGTGATTGTTTAAATTTTGAATTATCGATTTGAATTGTCTTACTTTAATCATCTCTATTTTGAAGAAATTTAGGAAGACTTTTTAAATTCTTGGTACTATATCCATGTATCAAACTTATCATAATAGGAGTAATTATGATTTACTAAGTTTCTAATTATTGTTACTAGAACTTAGAAGTGATATTCTTGTTCTTTAATTTAAAAAGTGTTTTGGGGAATTTTTTAAAAATAAATATTAAAATTGATAATATAAAAATTAATAAGAACTATTTGATTAAGTTCTTAGATGAAATATTAAATTAATATCATTGATTAAATTTAATTTATTATACTAATTAAACTCTAATTATTAAATAATTAATATAGTAAGATTAACTAGTAAATAACTGATTAAATTTTATTGTTAAATTATAATTACTTTTATAAGTAAAAAATTTCAAAATTTCAAAATAGTTAGATATTTTGATATAATAAAATTTAAGTTTTTTTAATTTTTTTTATATTATTTGATATTTAAATTCTGATTTAATTGTTTTGATTTTGTGTATATTATTTTTTATTATTATTAAATTTTTTCACTTATTATTTAAAATCCATTAGAATTATAATTTTTTTTATAAATTTCTCTTTTTGTTTAATATTTAAATTCTCATTTAATTGATGTAAATTTGTATATATTATTTTATATTATTTATAAATTAAATTTTCACATTTAATTTGTTTGTTTAAATTAATAAAAATTAATCTCTTATATAAAATTAAAATAAAACGGTACAGTCTCTAGTTGTTCTACACAATTTGACTTATCTGTGAGCTAAATTAAATTAATCTCCACTAAAAATAATCATGCTATAAATAAACGCTGAAACTAATGATTAATTTATAAATGTAAATATTTAATTAATAAATTTTAGGAAATAAATTTAACATAAATTTATAAACGTAAAGACTTTGGCTCATAGACATTATTTGGAGAATTAAACTAAAACTAAAACTAATGAAGACAGGATGCTATAAAAATGAAACCCTAGATGGGAGAACATGGATCTGAAATCATGAGATATGATAGAAAAAAATTATCCCAATAAAAAGAAATGGATCCTTGCTAATATTTTTTTATAGTATATATTAAATCATTTGATTATTAATTAAAATATCAGTTTATTTTATTTTATAACATTTTAAATATTCTTATATATACTATATTCTATTCATTTAACATAAATAACAAAATAATTCTATTTTCAATCAGAAAAAAAAATTGAAAGAAAAAATCAAATTATTATAAATGTAAAAAACTACAACAAATAAGTCATCAAATTCAATTTATATTTGATTAAAAATATACACGATGAAGAATATGAGAATCTAATATTCCAATTCTAGAAAATTAATAATTTTAAATATTGGGGGTAGAAATGTTAGTTTAATGTAGATTGACTGTTTAGTTTGGACAAGAATATTTTTATAAATATAAACATGATTGATAAAATTGAAATTAAAATCTGAATAGATTTTATATTAAATATTTAATAATTTAAATATTTAGAGATAAATAAATTAAATTAACAAAATAAAAATATCAACATAACCTTAAGTACTCAATATTTAAGTTAGTTTCATATTTTTATAACTAACTAAGATTAAGAAACTATTTTTTTTATGAAATTCAAATTAATAATATATATATATATTATATATTATTTTTAATAGATGATTCTAGTATAACCCATATAATAACATTCTTTTAGAGATAGAAATGTAACATTATATCTCTTAGAAATTATCTCTCTTAGAACTCACATTTGACGCTGGACTATTTTAATAAGTTAATCTATATATATATATATATTTAATTAGATAAATTAAATATTAAATATTATAAATTAATTAATATAAAATATGAATATTTTATTATTTATATATTAAACAATTAATTTATAATTTATTTTAGTAATAAATAAATAACTATATATAATATATACATATATTTCTCTTCTTCTGTTTTATTTATTTATTTATTTATTTCACACTACCTTTAAAGCTGATCACATTTGTCTAGTTTTTAGATTAATCACATTTTCTCTTCTGACATACTATTTCAAATTAATCTGGTTAACCTGACAAATCTAGTATGTCATAATGAAATAAAAGGGAAGGAAGTGTGTTTTAAAAAAGATGTAAAATTTCATTGAACTTTTTATATATACAAGTAATTTATTAAATTTAAAATAATAAACTAATTTTTTTTTGTAATTTTTAAGGTAATGTGTTTAATTTTTTTATTTTTTAAAAATAAATTATACAATTGAGTTATTTATTTTATCAAAACTTTTACTTATTAAGTTTACAAAACTAAGTTATCATGTGTTATAAATAAAATTATATTAAATAAGTTTTTAATATATTAATTAAATGATAAATTATTTTTATCAAACAACACTGTTATAAATATAAAAAAAATGAAAGATTTTTTAATTTATTTAATTGAAATGTTAATTTAGATCCAATAACATTTTAAAACATAATTTAAATAGATATTTATGTATAAATTTTTTAACTATTTTTTAATAATATACTTAAATCCAAATCTAATTGTAAAGGATTTTCCATAATAGTTAAAACCAAATCAATATATATATAGACTTTTAAGTGTGGGCAACTGTAACTTAATATAGAATATATATATATATATATATATATATATATATATATATATATATATATATATATATATATATATATATAACTAAAAAAACTCGAATAAAAGGAATGTTTTTTTTTTGTTGTTTAAAAAAAAAGAAAAAAAGAATGATATATTAAACCTACTTTAAAGTGGGACCAAAATGGAGAGGATCAACGGCTATCCCCCACTCCCACCCACTTTAGTGTCCAACAAAAGGAGGCATAGGCATGGAAATTAGAGGACAGAGGATAGAGTATTCCCATTCTCTTTGTTTTATTCATGTCTCCTCTTTAATCAACCGATCATTCATTTTTCTTCGATCCAACAATAAAAAAAAGATAGGGAGAACATATTTTACATTTCCATCATTTATTTTAAATATTTTTTGGATCTAACCATCATTTAAAAGTATGAAGAGAGCATATGTTTCCTTTCCATACAAAAAGATAGTTGACCTTTTGTAAATATTAAAATGCCCATTATTATTTTATTTTAAAATTTGTTTAATTTTTATTCAGACACGAACTATGAGTATTTTTATTAAATGAAACTCAAATTATGAATTATGTCATATAAGTTTAGAACTACCATCATTTTAATTATTTAATAATTTATCTCAAATAGACAAACCATCCATGTTCATATTTTGATGTATCATTTTATATTTTCAATTTAGTTTGTTACATCTATAAATTAAATGATATTTGCATATGTTTTGAACGTTTCTTTTAGTTGAGTATTTTTTGTTGATATCTACGCTTTTCTGTATGCGTTTATATTCCCTCCTCACGTTCCAAAAATATTTTCTGTACGCGAGACATTCTTTGATCTTATGCGTCTACAAATTTTATAGTCCACCTAACGTCTTTTGTTTTAAAGCATGAAATAATCTAATTCTGAGATATATTTATCCATTCGAATGCTACGTTTTTAAGAGTGGTTTGTGTGATCTGAAATTGGTCGTTCCCATGTTTTACATATCCTTTTGATTGCTCCGCCCATGGAGGGGACGCGTCGAAAGACTTAAAGGGTAAACACGATCCGTGCACTTTTAGAAAAATATTTTTCTACGAAAATTATGTTATAGAACTCTGTGGCTTACCTTCCTCTTGAATCTCACAAAAATATATAGGACAACTATCCATATAAGGTGTTATCCTATACGTTCGAGATGAGGAACAAAAGTGAAGATCTATATCATAGATTTCTTTTCATTGGCCCGTACAGGTTCTAAATTAGTATGTGTACAAAACGTAGTAATTCGGTTGACTTTAAGATTCGCCACTTTAGTTTACTTAAGAAAGAAACTAAAGGAAAGAAAACAAAGTATTCACAGATTAATGGTCTAGTGCTTGGTTACGCATTCGGAAATGGCCGCATTAGTTATTTCCTATGTGCCTATCACGTGGGATAGTCTCTACTTGAATGTAATTGGTCATTTGTTTGTGAAGGTACATTACACGTTTGCATTATGAGTTTAGAATTATTTTGTTTGTGTATGCCCTAACCTTGAATCTAATCTAGAAGGAGTAACCCTAGCTCTAATTAGATCTCGATAAAGGTTGACATTAATTCATTAGAATTCTCTTGATCTCCATTTATCATGTCTTAAGTCTATTTAACAGGATAACATATGCTTAATCCAAAGATGATTCTGGACTCTCGTTAGGTTTTCCTAGACTAAAGAAGATGAAATAGAGCCTCGAATACACGTCCCAGGCACACAAGTGAACTACAATGTGAACACATCGCTTTGCCTATTTGCTTGGAGGTTTGTTTATTGATCTGAACTATGAATCCTTGTACAAAAAGGACTTCACCAGTGTCTCGAGATATGAATTAAATAATGAAGAAGAGAATTGGAGCCCCAAAGTATGCAACAATCAAAATCGAGAATTTTCCCAAAATATTTTAAAATCTTGAGAGATGTTGTGCATGTTGAACATATTTTTAGAAACACTTTGCACTCGATTTCGAAACTTTCCGGGTTACGAGACACCTGATATGACTTCGTTAAATTAGTGTTTTTCTGAAAGTGTTTCGAAAATTCTGATTTTTTTTAGTGGTCAAAAATAATTTTAAGAACCTATTGCAAAAATTTCATAATTTTCCGGCTATGGAGCTTAAGATATTAGTGTTTCAAAATAAGCCATTTTTCAAACAAGCCCCAAACATTATGGAAAAATATTATTATTGTTGAAAATAATATTTTTGACCATCCTTAAAATTTAGAAAATTTTATAAAATTATTTTGTGGCTTCATTTGAAGAAACAAGACTTTTTAGTGTAAAAAGAACCAAACAAGCCCTAAGGAATTTCCCAAAAGGTTGTAAATTAAAAATTTATATCCAAAATTGGACAAAGTTTGGAGGTCGAATTGGAAGTAAGTAGAAGTCCAGAGATCAATTTGATTCAAATTATCTAAAATAATCCGAATTTGGAAGTTTGAGGTTGAAATCGCACAATGCAATTAGTTGGAGATTCCCGACGCCATGGATGCTTAGAGATTTGCCTGAAGACCAGACATATGTCGTCGCCTCGGAGCCAGATACATCCTCATCGCCTTGCTACTCATTTTGAGGCTACTGGAATCCGACATCAGAGAATAGAGATGTGCTCTATTCTTCCTGATCTCGTCGTTGCTTTAGAGGACTAGAGCTCGTCGTTATGAAGGCTCGCTTACCTTCTAAAGACCTTAGGAAGGCATTTCGACACACAAGAAGGAAGAACAAAGGAATCGAAAATGGATTCCTCTAAAGATCTGAAAATCGGAAATGCTTACCTCTTATAACTTTTTATCCATTAATGCATTGACTCCAAACTGTAAGCATACAATGATCGTCGACGTCAGTACAAATAACCGATGTCCTAAATGAATTAAAACACACTAGGATAGAATTCTACCAAAAGAAAAAAAAGATATGGAGGATGATAGGATCGACTTTATCGATAGAGACGGGGGTCTGGCTATTGATGAAGGCTTATGAAAAACGGTTTGAAAGAAATCCTGTTAGGGATTTAATTCACTTTCTATTCTACGCAAACACTTGTAAATACTTAAAACACATTCAAGGCATAATTGTTTACTTGGGTTTGAAGCTCAAGATGAAATATGAAAAGATGACAGAAATGAAGAACACAACAATTTGTTTATGGATGTTCAGAGAAACTCTTCTACGTCACCCCTTCTTCCAACCACCGGAAGGATTCACTATAATATGATTCGAATCAAATACAGTTTACACACACTTAGCTCATTATTGAACAGAACACACTCTGTTCAATATACAATATGAAGAATATCACTCAGCTAAAGATATTTTTGATTCTAGCTCTCTCTTGATTCACACACAGTACAATCAGAAAGCAGCTTCACAGCAAAATACATGATTTCTCTCTCTGGAATAGCAAACAGAAAATGTAGATTAACTCTTTGTAAGAAATCTGGCAGTTCGTGAGGCAGATTGTCCGTTGTCCTTGAGATTTGTTAAATATTGAGCAGGAGCTAACGGTCGAATCTTTTCTAGAATGATACGTGACACTCTTCCATTGGAAAGCCTCCATTATACACAGTAGGTTCTGAGCACAAGGATCGTGGTCGTACACCACTGGTAGTGCGCCGAGTATTCCATCAGAAATGTACCTGCAAAACAAGTAATGTGATGAAAATTCACTTACGTGGCATTCGTTGGTTGGTTGCCTATAGCTGTTGAACTGATCTTCACTAGAAAGTGGAGCAGGAGTAGGGTACAGCTATAGCACGTGGGTAGGCGGGTGCTAGCTTCAAGCAAACTGGTTAAGCTGAGCATTAGACGTATTTTAGTTAGACGGATTGTGAAAATCAGTCTAATGAAATCAACATCCCCGTCTAATAACAGAGTCCATTAGACCGCCTGGTCTAATAGAATTAGACTTACGTCTAATTACAATCACTTCAGACTTGTCTGAAGGAGTTAGACTTACGTCTAACTTTCACTTAATTAGACTACACGTCTAATTTTTCAATAACCATTAGACTGCACGTCTAACTCCACTAAGTTAGACTGCACGTCTAATTTCGGTTCTACCTCAGACTTGTCTGAAGGAGTTAGACTTACGTCTAACTTTCACTTAATTAGATTACACGTCTAATTATCCAATAACCATTAGACTGCACGTCTAACTCCACTGAGTTAGACTGCACGTCTAATTCCGCTTCTACCTTAGACTTGTCTGAAGGAGTTAGACTTACGTCTAACTTTCACTTAATTAGACTACACGTCTAATTATCCAATAACCATTAGACTGCACTTCTAACTCCACTAAGTTAGACTACACGTCTAATTCCGGTTCTACCTCAGACTTGTCTAAAAGAGTTAGACTTACGTCTAACTTTCTCAATCCATTAGACTGCACGTCTAACTCCACTAAGTTAGACTGCACGTCTAATTCCGCATATATTAGACTGCACGTCTAACTCCACTGAGTTAGACTACACGTCTAACTCCACTGAGTTAGACTACACGTCTAATTCCGTATACATTAGACTATACATCTAATTCCGAAATTTATTAGACTGAACGTCTAACTCCGCTGAGTTAGATTGCACATCTAATTCCGAGATCTATTAGACTGCACGTCTAACTCCGCTGAATTAGACTGCCCGTCTAATTCTGTGCATTCATTAGACTGCACGTCTAACTCCGGTGAGTTAGACTGCACGTTTAATTCTTTGCATTTAATGCTAAAATTGGTCTAATGAGCCTCATTAGAACCAAGTCTTATGAAATATGATTTCTGATAGGATCGGGTTTATCGATAGAGACGGGGTCTGGCTAAGGATGAAGGCTTATGAAAAACATTTTGAAAAAAATCATGTTAGGGATTTAATTCGCTTTATATTCTACGCAAACTTGTGTAAACACTTGAAACGGATTCAAGGCGGAATTGTTTACTTGGGTTTGAAGCACAAGATGAAATATGAAAAGATGACAGAAATGAAGAACACAACAGTTTGTTTATGGATGTTCGGAGAAACTCTCCTATGTCACCCCTTCTTCCCAACCACCGGAAGGATTCACTATAAGATGATAAGAATCAAATACAGTTTACACACACACTTAGCTCACTATTGAACATAACACTTTCTGTTCAATTACAAGATGAAGAATATCACTCAGCTAAAGGTGCTTTGATTCTAGCTCTCTCTCTCGATTCACACACAGTACAAATCAGAAAGAAGCTTTAAAGAATAAGTTCAGTAAGCAAGATGATTGAGTAGTTTCTCTCTCTACAAAATCAGATTGCTTGTTCGTTTGTATTCGCTTGTTCGTGAGGCAGATTGTCCGTTGCCTTAGGATTAGTTAAATACATAGCAGGAGCTAACAGTCGAATCTTCAAGGATGATACGTGGGACTCTTTCATTGGAAAGCCTCCATTGTACACAGCAGGGTCTGAGCACAAGGATCGTGGCCGTACAGAACTGGTAGTGCGTCGAATATTCCATCAGGGATGTACCTGCAAAACGGGTAATGTGAGAAAAATTCTCTTACGTCACATTCCTTGATTGGATGCATATAGCTGCTGTACTAATCTTCACAAGAAAGTGGAGCAGAAGTAGGGTACAGCTATAGGTCAACTCCTTCTAATGAAATAAGTCAACTCCTTCTAATGTAAAACATCTATTAGACCGCCTGGTCTAATAGAATTAGACTCACGTCTAATTACAATAACCATTAGACGGGTACGTCTAACTCCACTGAGTTAGACTACACGTCTAATTCCGGTTCTACCTCAGACTTGTCTGAAGGAGTTAGACGCACGTCTAACTTTCACTAATTAGACTACACGTCTAATTATACGATAACCATTAGACTGGCACGTCTAACTCCACTGAGTTAAACTGCCACGTCTAATTCCGGTTCTACCTTAGACTTGTCTAAAGGAGTTAGACGCACGTCTAACTTTCACTAATTAGACCACACGTCTAATTATACAATAACCATTAGACTGCACGTCTAACTCCACTAAGTTAGACTGCCACGTCTAATTCCGGTTCTACCTCAAACTTGTCTGAAGGAGTTAGACGCACGTCTAACTTTCACTAATTACACTACCCGTCTAATTATTCAATAACCATTAGACCGACACGTCTAACTCCACTGAGTTAGACTGCACGTCTAATTCCGGTTCTACCTCAGACTTGTCTGAAGAGTTAGACGCACGTCTAACTTTCACTAATTAGACCACACGTCTAATTATACAATAACTATTAGACTGGCACGTCTAACTCCACTGAGTTAGACTGCCACGTCTAATTCCGGTTCTACCTCAGACTAATCTGAAGGAGTTAGACGCACGTCTAACTTTCACTAATTAGACTTAACGTCTAATTATTCAATAACCATTAGACCAGCATGTCTAACTCCACTGAGTTAGACTGTCACGTCTAATTCCGATATCAATTAGACTGCCCGTCTAATTACAAATATATTAGACTACACGTCTAACTTCGATGAGTTAGAGTGTACGTCTAATTCCGAATATATTAGACTTACGTTTAATTCCATTAGGCTCATGTCTAATTCCGCGTATTTATTAGACTTACGTTTAATTCTTTACATTTATTAGACTACACGTCTAACTCCGATGAGTTAGACTGTACGTCTAATTCTATTAGACTCACATCTAATTTCGTGTATTCATTAGACCATCCGTCTAATTCTTTACACATCTATTAGACTTACACGTCTAACTCCGTGTATTTATTAGACTTGCGTCTAATTCTTTACATCTATTAGACTACACGTCTAACTCCGATGAGTTAGACTGTACGTCTAATTCCGTTTATTCATTAGACCATCCGTCTAATTCTTTACACATCTATTAGACTTACACGTCTAACTCCGATGAGTTAGACTGTACGTCTAATTTTATTAGACTCACGTCTAATTCCGTGTACCTATTAGACCGCCTGTCTAATTTGTACGTCTATTAGACTGCACATCTAACTCCGATGAGTTAGATTGTGCGTCTAATTTAATGCGAATGAAAAACAAGATCGGTCTAATGACCCTCATTAGATCCAAGTCTAATAACGTATTGTCTCAATACACCTGTATCAAAACTCATAAATTATTTCATCATCAAAATATCAGAGGGTAAATTATTTCAACACTTAGTCAAAATAATTTGACCCAACAATTTCCCCCTTTTTGATGAAGAAATTGTAGACCTGCATACATATATCAAAGCATGCATTCATCATACAAACAAACAAACACTTTGTTCACTTACATAACTCATCTAGAAACCAGTATTCGAGAAACCATCAAGAAACCATGTTCAATAAAGTTAAAATAGAGTAAAAGAAGAGAAATCATTGTTCTTCCCTTTTAACTCGAGGATCGGTTGGACTCATCTCTTGGCCTGGAAGCATGTTAAAGAAAGAAGGATAGCCGCGACCACCACGACCACATGCACCTGATCTTCCTCCACGTTCAGCAACACTTGCACGTCCACCTTGATCAACATTTGATAGCCTGCTCCGGCCACCACCACTTCGACCTCCACGCTCAGCACCACTTCGACCACCACCCCTATTGGTTGGCCTAGGATTGTCATCAGAATTTGGAGCTCGCCTGGATCTTGTCCCGGTTGACACACCATCATTCCTTCTGCTTGACTCACCTTGAACTTGTCGAGGTTGAGCACCTTCAGCATTGGCCATTGCATCCTCCTTTGCTTGAAACTTCCTAGCAATGGTCTCAGCAAATGCTTGACGTTCATTATCATTTCTGCTCATGCCAACCTACATTTCTACCATCTGATTCTTCACCAGACTGAATTCATCCAAAGTTTCCTTGTGGCGTTCATCGTTGATATGCCTCTCAATGTCAAATAACTCACCTTGACGGCTGAAGAGATCCTTTTCAAACTTTGAAAAGTTTACATTAGCAATGTGGGTCTCATAAGTGTTCTTCTTCAAGGTTTTATCTAGCTCAGTGAGGATCTAGAAGATATTGCCAAAATTCGCTCTTTCTTCTTCCCTGGAGTTCATTGTCTGACACATAGTCTTCTGAATTGAGGAGATCATAGACCTCATAGATCTTAGCACTTTGTTTCCTCTAGCAGATGACTCTTCGTGAGACGACACTTCTTCAGATTCTGCTGCCATACTTTGAATAGGCTTAAAGTTTGTATGAACCTGCAAAGATTGCTCCAGCTGATTCATTTCAGCATTCTTAGCAGCTTTCTCTAGTGCCTCTTCTTCAATTTCTTTTTCCGCTCTTTCAAATCTTTCAAGCAAGTTTCCAGAGTAGTGACGGGGAATGTTGATGTTTTCGTGAACACTTCCCACAACGCTATCGGGAAATAAGTGGGGCTTCACAAATGTTGGTTGCTCATCCTATTCCTCCTCAGATGAGGAACTTTCTTCTTCATTGTCTTTCTCTTTTGAGGGTTCCCCCTCAGTTCTTGCATTCTCTGGCTGAGTGACCTCGGCCAGTTTTTCTTGAACAACCTCTGTCGCAACAGGGGTTAAAATCACTTCTTCTTCAATAGGAGCTTTCAAAGCCTCCTCAGTCATATCTTCTATGATGACTTCTTCATTATTTGTATCAAGATCTTGTTCAAGCTCTTGAACATTCACCATTTCTTCTTCATTATTCGGAAGTCCTTGGATAGGATGATCTAGAATACGTCTCTCTTCGGCAGAAAGATTCCCGAATTCGATCAGGAGAGCAGCATCTGATTCATCAGCATCTGGAATATCCATTGCTTCTTCTTCGTTGAGAGGTTCTGCGCCAGAGCAATCGGCGCCATGAATATATCTAGAAGCAGCAGTGACATAGCTTTCAAGGATATTATTCAACTTTTTCAACACTTTTGCTTCAACATTAGCTCCTTTTGCATCAGGGTTGAAGTTAGCTTTCCTGGCTTCATAAATTTGAAAGAGAGCTTTTCCAAGGATACACGCTTCCACCAGTTCTCTTTTATTCAGAGCTTCACCCACATCTGAAGTTCTTGCCCATTTCAGGACTTTCTTCTCGTTTGCCACCCTCTTCTTCCATTCTTTTGCTATGGCAACATTAAACAGAGATTTGTTGTACTTGGAGGATAGCCTCTCCAAGGACCAGGAATCATAGATTTCCAACTTTTCAGCAGAAAGAACTCTCACTTGATTCAGAATAAGATCAACGATACCTCTTGCTTTAGATACCTTCTCAGGAGCTTGAGTTGCAATGGATTTTCCTTTTCCAACAACCTCTACGGGTTTTGGAGTTGGTCTTGGTTCACCAATCACAATTCCTTGCCTCCCTTTTCTAGACTGCAACAGTTCAAAAGCAGGCTGAGGTTTCATACAGAACTCTGCAAGAAGCTCTCTACAAACAATTTTCCCGACCACCAGGGAATCTTTGGGAGCGGGGATATTGGGTTCACCAGCAACAAGGGTAAGAGCAGCACCTTGTTCTGGTTGAGAAGACTCTATAGCACCGGCGGCTACACGATCAGATTGA
Source organism: Impatiens glandulifera (assembly GCF_907164915.1). Classification (NCBI taxonomy): domain Eukaryota; kingdom Viridiplantae; phylum Streptophyta; class Magnoliopsida; order Ericales; family Balsaminaceae; genus Impatiens; species Impatiens glandulifera. The sequence goes on along the minus strand of NC_061865.1, from coordinate 39,379,141 downwards.
ATAACAGGAGACTTAGCCCTGTCAACAGTTTCATCATTTGGACTGGCTGACTCAACAGCAGGCCCTTCAGCAAATTCTCTCAAAGGAGAGAAAATAGATTCAGCTTGTTCCACTTTGGGAACATCAAATTTTGGCACAGCAGCCACAAATTTAGAAGACTTTACCTTAGTAGATTTAGACGCGCGGGGCGCCTTTGTCTTCTTCTCCTTTGAGGCACAGGACCTCGAAGGTTTCCTCAAATAGGTTGAGGGAGTAGATAACGATGTTATTGGGGTTGCAACAAGTACGCATGGACCTTGCATTAATCTTGAATCAACAGATTCGGAGTCTTTCTGGTTTGGACTTTTCATGCTGGAGGAACTGGCCTCCGATTTGTTCACAGTTTTGGTTCTCTTTGCCCCTGTTGAAAGAATAGAAGCAGAGGGCTTTGATCGAGTGGAAGGCTTTCCACCTGTCTGGTAACTAGAAGCACCAGATGCAGACTCTAGGTTGCTCTTCAACCTCGTCATCGTGCTAGCCACCGTAAAAGCAGTAAAAAACTCTTGGAGAGTTCATTTGCGCTGGTTCACCAACGGGAACCTCAAATACTTCAACAGGTGACTCAGTTGAGCCGCATATGTGATACTCTCCTTGAAAAGGGTATGAGCCCAGTTTACCTGAATCCCTTTAGAAATGGCACACATATAGTCAAAACGGTCTTAACTATAGAGATTGAAGGAGCCAGCCTTCCCTTGCAACGCCTTCGCCACCACGTCGTTTAGAAGAATGAAGTGGGGTTTCAATACCTTCTTGTATCCATTCACATGGATCTTAGAGCCGTCTGCAGAGAAAGTGGTCTTCATTTCCTCCATGATTTCTGAAGGGAGTACCAAGTCGAACAGATGACCCTCCGTCGGAAGTTCAAAGAACTCCGCATAAACTGCTTCATCAAAAGAGATCTCCTTTCCGTTAACGGTTGCTATGATGGAATCATCCACCATAACTGTCGTCTTGAAGAACTCGCGAACTTCGTCTTCATAGAAAATGAACGGTCCGACCAGATACTTCCTTAACCCAGAATATTCTAGGGTTTGGAACATCTTCACCACCTCTGGTTGATCAAAAGAATACACCGATGGAAAATCCACCTGCAGAGTACAGTGACCGATAGTGATTTTTTTCTTCACCATTTTTGAAAGAATGTGAATCGACACGATATTTCAGAGATATTTAGTGAGAGAAATGCAAGAAAGATAGAGTTCTTAGAGATTTCGTGAGATTGAAAGTTTTCAAAATCATGCAGTAATGTCCTTATATAGATAAAAAACAGAGATACATAATAATCGTCTATTCTAGGGGTATGGCCCATTAATAAATGTTAGACGTCCTTTTTCAAGAAATCATCATTAAAAATGAGGGTATATCAGTCATTTTCTCTAAACTTGATAGACACGTGTCTTCATGTTATTAAGAGATGATTGTTCGATATTTTCAGCGGGAAAAGCATATAGCTCTCAGCGTGGGACAACTGTCCTTGATCAGTCTAATCGACACGTAGTTAGACGTTTTTCTTACTCCACAAATCCAATATAACACAGCGTCTATTAGATGGATGAGTGTATTAGACGCATACGTCTAATTTCGTGTTTATAACAAATCCGCCTAATGTTTATTAGACGTGTACGTCTAATTCCGCATAAACACCACGTGTTAGACGTGTGTTTATTAGACGTGAGCATCCTTTTGCTCAAGACGTAAAAACGTTTAACGTCTATTAGACGTGTCCGTCTAATTGCGTAGGTATGCAACCTCAACATATAGACTTAGATGTATGTATTGTGAGCAAAAATACGTATAAGTACATACTGTTTCTTTTAGACACCCTTGTCTAGTTAGACCGATTAAGGATATTCGTCTAGAGAATATCTTAATTCCATAGAAATTTTTCTTCTCATAATGAATATGGACATTAGAGTTTTATATACAATTTTTGTGGTCCAAAGACCAAAAACATTTTTAACAAATAAAAACATTTATTCTTCCAGAATGGCAAGAGCCATTGTTGATCTTCCAAGCTGTGTACTCAGAGGAGTACTCTTCTAACTTCCTTCCTGCTATCCTCCTACATCACCTACAAAATAAACTATTTACAAATCTTGGTACCCACACTCAATTGGGTCCTCGATCAATTAGTCCTTTAGGAATCCATATTTGAGTTATTCTAATGGATTTCCCATTTTGTGTTATGATTAATGCATAAGACTTTGACTTAACAGATGACTTCCTGCTAGCCACTGATCCTTTAACTTTTGAAGAAGATTTTCTTTTAAAACTCCTTGACTTAAAGTCAGGTTTTAAATTACAAGACTTATTAGCTTTTTCTAGCTTATTCTTAAGCCAGCTAACAGTCGGTGGAACATAAACTATTTCATTTTTTAAAGCAACTTCTTCATGAATAGAATCAGATTCAATGTCATTCATACTTCCTTTGACAAAACTTATTGACTTAAGTTTGTCATTTGTCTTTGACTTTTTACAGGACAGGTTAGGATCATTGCTATCAAATCCCAATCCGGATCTAGATCCAACAGGTTTCAACATGCTGATATGATATTTGACAGCATCACCAGACCTTGTCCATGCACAGACAACATAGTTAAGCCTTTTGTTTTCAGATAAAAGAGTTTGAATCTGTTCCTTGAGCATCTCATTTTCAGACGAGATCTCTTCAATTTTCTTTTCAAAAACATGTCATTCTTCCTCTTTAGACAGATTTGGTTCTTTTAAATCTGATGAAGATTTAGTTTTATTTAGGGATTCTGCTAGCTTTCTGTACTCGATGACCATGTCATCTAGTGCAGCTACCAGTTGTTCCCTTAAAAACCTTTCGGAAGAGAAATCAAATACCTCAGTTTCCTGAGTTCCTTCCTCATCTTCTATGGCCATGAAGCAAGCCACGTCTTTTTCATCACTTTCACTAGGTGAGAAGTACGAGCCACGGTTGCTTCCTCTGTTCTTTCCATCACCATCCATAAGAGCCTTCAGCTCTTTTCCATCATCCTTGGCATCTTCACGCTTTGGCTTCCGGCATTCCGATGCATAATGACCTTTAATACCACAGTTAAAACAAGTAACATTAGCTTTAGATTTTTTATTATCATTTAAATTTGAAGAGTTTGAGTTAGAGTTGCTCTTCTTCATGAAGTCGACAAACTTCTTCACGAAGAGAGACATGGCATCGCTGTTCAGCTCCTGAGCTGCCATCTTCACGTCCGGAGCGGTTGGTGGCTCTTGAGCAGTCACCAACTCCTTGGCAATAATAACGGACCAGGATTGATCTTCTTCCAACCTATAGTTCAGCTCGAACTCATAGGCCTTGAGATCAGCGAAGAGATCAAAGAGAGAGATCTTGTTCAGATCTTTGGATTCTCTCATCGCCATAGTCTTTATGTCCCATTCTCTTGGAAGAGCACGCATGACCTTGATAGCAAACTCCTGGTTGCTATAAGTCTTGCCTAGGATGGACAAAGATGAGACGATCTTGCTGAATCTGGTGTCGAAATCGTTCATTGTTTCACCAGGACCCATTTTGAAGCTGTCGAAATATTGAGGAACAACCATGATCTTGTTATCCTTGGTTTGCTCGTTTCCCTTACACAGTTGAGTGAGTCTATCCCAGACATCATTGGCAGTGTCACATTCGATGATGTAGTTGAACATACTGTCATCAAGAGATCTGTACAGAACATCAAGAGCCATGTTGTTGAGGTTATTCTGCCTCTTTTCATCAGTAGTCCAGTCGGCCTTCTCCTTATCAATCTTGATAGGAGCTTCTGTGACAACACTCCACGTGTCATCATGGAGAGAAGAGAGATGAGCACGAACTCTTTTCTTCCAAACAATGTAGTTTTCACGAGAGAAGGTTGGAATGGCGGTAGCATTGGAATCTTTGGGTATGTTCGACATATTTCTGGAAAGGCTTGAGAATAGAAACAGGGCTCTGATACCAATTTATAAGATCGGCTTTATCGATAGAGACGGTGGTCTGGCTAAGGATGAAGGCTTATGAAAAACAGTTTGAAAGAAATCTTGTTAGGGATTTAATTCGCTTTTTATTCTACGCAAACTTGTGTAAACACTTGTAACAGATTCAAGGCGGAATTGTTTACTTGGGTTTGAAGTACAAGATAAATATGAAAAGATGACAGAAATGAAGAACACAACAGTTTGTTTATGGATGTTCGGAGAAACTCTCCTACGTCACCCCTTCTTCCTAACCACCGGAAGGATTCACTATAAGATGATAAGAATCAAATACAGTTTACACACACACTTAGCTCACTATTGAATAGAACACTTTCTGTTCAATTACAAGATGAAGAATATCACTCAGCTAAAGGTGCTTTGATTCTAGCTCTCTCTCTCGATTCACACACAATACAATCAGAAAGAAGCTTCACAGAATAAGTTCAGTAAACAAGATGATTGAGTAGTTTCTCTCTCTACAAAATTATATTGCTTGTTCGTTTGTATTCGCTTGTTCGTGAGGAAGATTGTCCGTTGTCCTTAGGATTGGTTAAATACATAGCAGGAGCTAACGGTCGAATCTTCAAGGATGATACGTGGCACTCTTTCATTGGAAAGCCTCCATTGTACACAGCAGGGTCTGAGCACAAGGATCGTGGCCGTACAGAACTGGTAGTGTGCCGAATATTCCATCAGGGATGTACCTACAAAATGGGTAATGTGAGGAAAATTCTCTTACGTGGCATTCCTTGAATGGATGCATATAGCTGTTGTACTAATCTTCACAAGAAAGTGGAGCAGAAGTAGGGTACAACTATAGCACGTGGGTAGAAGAAATGCTAGATTCAAGCGTACTGCTTAAAATGAGCATTAGACGTATTTCAGATAGAAGGATTGTGAAAATCAGTCTAATGAAATAGGTCAACTCCTTCTCATGAAAAACGTCTATTAGTCCGTCTGGTTTAATAGAATTAGACTCGCGTCTAATTACAATAACGATTAGACGGGTACGTCTAACTCCACTGAGTTAGACTACACGTCTAACTCCACTGAGTTAGACTACACGTCTAATTTCGGTTCTACCTCAGACTTGTCTGAAGGAGTTAGACGCACGTCTAACTTTCTCTAATTAGACTACACGTCTAATTATACAATAACCATTAGACTGGCACGTCTAAATCCACTGAGTTAGACTACCACGTCTAATTCCGGTTCTACCTCAGACTTGTCTAAAGGAGTTAGACGCACGTCTAACTTTCACTAATTAGACCACACGTCTAATTATACAATAACCATTAGACTGGCACGTCTAACTCCACTAAGTTAGACTGCCACGTCTAATTCCGGTTCTACCTCAGACTTGTCTGAAGGAGTACGTCTAACTTTCACTAATTAGACTACCCGTCTAATTATTCAATAACCATTAGACCGGCACGTCTAACTCCACTGAGTTAGACTGCACGTCTAACTCCACTGAGTTAGACTGCACGTCTCATTCCGGTTCTACCTCAGACTTGTCTGAAGGAGTTAGACGCACGTCTAACTTTCACGAATTAGACCACACGTCTAATTATACAATAACCATTAGACTGGCACGTCTAACTCCACTGAGTTAGACTGCCACATGTAATTCCGGTTCTACCTCAGACTAATCTGAAGGAGTTAGACGCACGTCTAACTTTCACTAATTAGTCCACACGTCTAATTATTCAATAACCATTAGACCGGCACGTCTAACTCCACTGAGTTAGTCTGCCATGTCTAATTCCGATATCTATTAGACTGCCCGTCTAATTACAAATATATTTGACTACACGTCTAACTCCGATGAGTTAGACTGTACGTCTAATTCCGAATATATTAGACTTACGTCTAATTCCATTAAACTCACGTCTAATTCTGCGTATTCATTAGACTTGCGTCTAATTCTTTACATCTATTAGACTATACGTCTAATTCCGATGAGTTAGACTGTACGTCTAATTCTATTAGACTCACATCTAATTCCGTGTATTCATTAGACCATCCGTCTAATTCTTTACACATCTATTAGACTTACACGTCTAACTCCGTGTATTCATTAGACTTGCGTCTAATTCTTTACATCTATTAGACTACACGTCTAACTCCGATGAGTTAGACTGTACGTCTAATTCCATGTATTCATTAGACCATCCGTCTAATTCTTTACACATCTATTAGACTTACACGTCTAACTACGATGAGTTAGACTGTACGTCTAATTCTATTAGACTCACGTTTAATTTTGTGTACCTATTAGACTGCCTGTCTATTTTATACGTCTATTAGACTGCACATCTAACTCCGATGAGTTAGATTGTGCGACTAATTTTATGCGAATGAAAAACAAGTTTGGTCTAATGACCCTCATTAGATCCAAGTCTAATAACGTATTGTCTCAATACACCTGTATCAAAACTCATAAATTATTTCATCATCAAAATATCAGAGTGTAAATTATTTCAACACTTAGTCAAAATAATTTGACCCAACAATTTCGATACACCTGCATCAAAACGCATAAGTCATTTCATCATCAAAATTCCAATGGTTAAATGATTTCAAAACTAAGTCAAAATAATTTGACCCAACATAAGAACAAAGATGGAATTCAAATTCGCCGAAAGAGCGTTGAATCTTGTCAGAATCACCTTCCACTTGTTCTTGAGCTGGGTCCTTTCTCTCCAAGCCTACTCTCTCTCTAGTGTACTCACTAGGTCTCAAACTTTGAAAATAAATTTATCTTTCTCAATTTAATGATATTTTGTCTAAATAAACTCCTTATGCAAGGGTATAATTGTGTTGGGTCAAGTTATTTTGATTAAAATAATTAAGAGAATTAGCGTATTCTACGCCAACTTTGTTTTGATGATTTATGCGATTAAAACTTAATAATGATTAAAACTTGATTGTGATTAAATCTTAGTTGAGAATAAAGCTAAGTTGTCTAATCGTTTATGTGCAGGTCCATCAGACTTTGCTAACTTAGACGCGATCTAAGCAGACTAATTTGATGTGTAACGTAGTTAGACGTGTAGTCTAACAGATACGTAGTTAGACATGAAGTCTAACAGATACGTAGTTAGACGTGCAGTCTAACAGATACTTAGTTAGACGTTGTAGTCTAACAGATACGTAGTTAGACATTGGGGTTTAACTCCATTAGACGTGGTAGTCTAATGGGTAACGTAGTTAAACGTTGAGGTCTAACAGATACGTAGTTAGACATTGCAGTCTAACAGATACGTAGTTAGACGTGCAGTCTAACAAATACGTAGTTAGACATTGTAGTCTAACAGATACGTAGTTAGACGTGCAGTCTTACAGATACGTAGTTAGACGTGCAGTCTAACATATACGTAGTTAGACGTGCAGTCTAACATATACGTATTTAGACATTGTAGTCTAACAAATACGTAGTTAGACGTGCAATCTAATAGATACTTAGTTAGATGTTGCAGTCTAACAAATACGTAGTTAGACGTTGAGGTCTAACTCCATTAGACGTGGTAGTCTAATGGGTAATATAGTTAGACGTTGGCGTCTAACTCCTTCAAACAAGTCTGAAGTGATACGTAGTTAGACGTTACAGTCTAAAAAATATGTAATTAAATGTTGAAGTTTAACTTCATTAGACGTGGTAGTCTAATAGATAATGTAGTTAGACGTTGGCGTCTAACTCCTTCAGACAAGTCTGACGTGATACGTAGTTAGACGTTGCAGTCTAAAAGATACATAGTTAGACTTGTAGTCTAACAGATACGTAGTTAGACGTTACAGTCTAACATATACGTAGTTAGACGTTGAGGTCTAACACCATTAGACGTGGTAGTCTAATGTGTAACGTAGTTAGACGTTGGCGTCTAACTCCTTAAGAAAAAGTCTAAAGGGATGCGTAGTTAGACGTTGCTATCTAACTCAATTAGATGTATGGTCTAATGGAACACGCTATTAAACGTTGACGTCTAACTCCTTTAGATTAGACACTCTAATGGAGCAAGTTTAATTCCTCACTTCAGAAGCCGTTTGAAGTTAGCATACGTCTACCCACGATCAACTAGTTGTCTGCTACTATACTCCACTCACTCCTGTACAGTCTGACAAGCCAGCTAATTACATCCAATGAATGAACGCCATGTACACAAATGTCCTTCCAACGGTTTGTCCAGTACTGTAGACACTCATTTTTCACACCTAATTTTATAGTTTATGCTTTTCATAAATCTGAGTCTATAAAATTTTCTCGAATTCATTCACGGACTCATTGCACAATTTATATTAAAGACGATTATTTTTAGAACAATTGAGTTTTTGAAAATAATTGATTTTGGATTCTTAATAAAGTTAAGGTAGTAATTTGTATATGTTACAATACTTAGAGAAGTTATTATACTTAGAATATTCAAGGTTTTATTTAATTAATTAGCTTGGGTATTTATAAAAAAATAAAAATTAAAAAATTATTTTACAAAATATATATTAGTGTTTTTATAAAATTTCGTTAGATATATTTTGTTTTCTTTTAATTAGATTAGTTGTTAGATTAGTTTGTTAAATTAGTTATATTAGAATTTGCAATTTGATTTCTTGAATAAGTTAGTTAGCATTTTATTTATTTAATTAGAATTGTTCCTTAGAAATAGGAATAATTAAAAATAAAATTGTTTATTTGTGTTTTTAATAAATAAAAAAATTATAAGAAGAAAGGGTGTGTAAAGGGGATAACAGTGCAAAAATAAAAAGATAACGGTGTCTACACAATCGTGAGAAGCACCCTAGGTCAAAGAGGTTGCTAAAATAAAGGAAGAAGTTGATAAAGGAAGAATAATTCAGCCGTGTGTTGAAGAGAAGCATGAAGGGCTTGGTCAGTTTTTTAATTAAAAATTAAAATGACCAAGTATTATATCATTATTATTAAAATCTTAAATCCTATTAGATATTACTTGACATTTAGTGACATGTCAAGTGAAGATTGATCAAATTTTTTTTAACATTTGTATATGTTTAAAAGAGTAATATCATTCCATCGGTCAAGTGTGCTAAATGGGCCCTAGGGTTTCATAGCTTTGCCTATAAATACCCCTCTTAACACCCTAGAAAAAGACTTCAACTCTCGACCTTCAACCTTCACATTCTTCTCTCTTTTTCATAGTCAAGTTCCCCTAGGCTGCCTATTTAAAAATCCTAAGCAAACACCACTCTTGTTAAGTTGGTCACAAGATTTGCTTAGGACATCTTAGATAAAACACCACCCTTAACTTCAAAAGAGCAGCTCATTGTAAGCTCTTTTGTCTTTTTTTTCTTGAATTTGAATTTAAATTTTGTTTGCTCTTCTTTTATTTAATTCCATACACTGTTTCTTTAATCTTTCTATTTTGATAGGTGTTTAGGATTTTTGCTTTACTTGTTGTAAATATGTAATCTAAATAAAAAAAAACAGAAAACTTAATGTATATAAAGGACATTGACCTAAAATTTCTTTAAAACTAAAAATCGGCCCTTAAATTTACCATTTCAAATATAAAAATATAAAACTTAAAGCCAAAAAAAAAAAGAACAATTTGCTTTGATTTGTTAATTGTTTTATTTCATATTTTTATGTTAGATATATGATTTTACTTTATATAATTGTTTATAAATGTGTTAATAACCTAACTAATTTTTATTTATTTAGTCTGGGATCCATTTGGATCACCAAAGTCGTAGTTAGTTAGGGTCTAGGTTGGAAAATCTAGAGCAGCAAACTTTGCTGTTGTAGTGGCGTGTATTCCTGACACTTGTTCTTCAGCCTTCCATCACTTCTTCAAGGGTCTCGGAGCTTTCCAGATGACCCTTGCTCTGCTGCAGCTGTTGCTGAATCAGACTTCTGACGCTTCCCAGGCGACGCTTGTTGCAGTCTTCAGCTTCTTTATTTTTATTTTTATTTGTTTATTTTTGTTTGACATTTTTTTATTTTGCTTAGTTTAGAGTTTGTGGCTTGATTGATCCTAGGTTAGAAAAAAAAAATTAAAATTAAAATTAAACCCTAACTAAAATTGAACTTAGCCCAAACTTAGACTTAGGATTTTCCTTAGACTTAGGACTTTTTTTGAATTTTTTTTAAATAAAATCCCAAAAAAATAAAATAAAATTTTAGACCCTTTAAATAATTCACTAAAGTTCTTGAAAATTAATCTAGACGTAGACCAATTAATTTTTGATTAATAACTTGTCTAGTGTTGATTTTTATGATAACTTTATGTTGCTTTATTCTTTCTTTTTTTTGTTTATCTCATGCAAACCCTTTAAATGTTTAAAATGGAAAATTCAAAAAAGTAAAGCGTATGAAATTTAAAAAAAGGTCAAAATTAATTAGTAGAGACCTTAAGGGCGTTGTGGGACATAGCGTCTAAAAAACCCTTTCTCACACGTAACCAAACGTCGAACTCACATCTCTTAATTTCCTAATTTTTGAAATTATGTGGCGATTCTCTAGTCGTGAGTTTAATTAATATTGAAAAAAGTAAAAAAGGCCTATGACATTACTTACGCTTTAATTCATACTCCATGTTCACATTACTTGATTATTTGCATGAGACTTGGAGCTCCAATGTGAAGGTGTGTGGGTATACATCATTGGATGAAGCTCACACATCTATATTTTATGTGTTAAGGGTAGTCAATGTGAATGACACCCTCAACCCTTGCCTTGAAGGCTTTTGTGTGATTTGAGAAAAACACTAGGAAAAAACACGGATTAACCCTCTCTTCTTTTCAAATATCCCCTACTATTAAAAATGAGGGATTTTGAAATAGAGGTGAGGGGGATGTCCATTTGAGAGCTCCCCTTACATCGAGAGATCCCTTTTGGGATAGTATTCTTGTCGGTGGAACAACTCTCCCCTAAGTCATTTCCAAATTTATAACAAAAATCCAAAAAGCCAATTCTGCCAAGTCGTTGCCTCGTCTCATCCTGTCGAGCAACAAAGCCACGTAACGAAGCCTTTTTACTTGACTACTATATATGATAAATACATGTATGCATATAGATATATCTAGGCGCTCAGTTTATCCATTAAAAGTTTTAAAAATTCTATGAAACATATGAACAATTCCAAAATTTTGAGGCTAAACCTAATAACTTTAAAAGAGTAAAATCGAGGAAACTTAGAAAATCTAAAAGAGGAATATAACCTAACGAGTTCTTGTCTTTGTGTCTTTAATACATAGTTTATAATGCTGTTGTTAGATGGCAGACAAGTGAACCAGTGGGCTAGGAACTTCGAAATGGGAAGGCTCGAATGTAGTGTCTAAGGTTTGAATAAGATTCTTTGCCTATGGAACACACGATCTCATCTTGGTTTGCTACTTAAAATGCGCAGAAGATGGAGTCCGGTTACTAGAACATTCCACCTAGGCTCAAGATAGATATGCCCTACAGTTGAAAAATTCCGAGTTATTCTTATGGTCAGATCCGATCCTATCCTAGTGCTGAAACCCCTTTCAGAGTTAGTATCTTTGAAGAAAGTCATGAGGGAGGAATTCGATTACGAAAAGGATGATGTAGATCTAATACTAAAGAACAAAGTCATCGACTTCCAAAAGTGGCACAAGTTGGTTATAAGAAACGACGAAATTCCGGACACACCCAATGTCTATATAATTGTGATTAAAGTACTCATAGCCCACTATCTTTTGGCTCCAAGCGACGGAAGACCATCCTAAAAAACATTCGAAGTTGCTCACACATTAAGAACATAAGCTTACGATATCTCGGGTTTGGTCCTCACGAAAACATTGTTAGGCCTTAATGAACCATTCCAAAATCAAATGTTTGAACGAGGAGCACCCATGGTACTGTGCATTTGGATCCTCGAGAAGATTGAAGCGCTTTCTCCAATTCCTACACCCACCATTTTCAGTCTGGGGACAAGACTCGAGGCGATTAGAATCCCAGTAGAGGTTAGAGACAACATTCATATTAGAGACTTAATGCCTTGGTATGGAATATGAAAGATGATCTACTCAATGGGGGAGCAACCAATTATTTTGTTGTGCGGATTAAATCAAATAGTGTCATATTACACGCCTCCTCTTTTCAGACAATTTGGCTTAAGAAAATCTGAACCATTCAAAGGAACGTTGTCACCCATAGACAGACCCATCGACTTCAAATTTTACCAAGCATACTTTGAGAAGTGGACTAAAGCATCAAAGCGCAAGATCCCTTCAGAGAGGAAAGAGCTTCCTCTTAGAATCAAAGAACCATCTGAGAGAAGGAAAAGGTCAAGGCAAGAAGACTAAGGAAGACGGATACCGGATTATTTTAGTTTTCCTTCATGTATTTTCCTATTATTAGACTAGATTTTATTTTGCTAGATTAAATTTTCTTTTGAGTATGTAACATGAGGACGAGGGGTGGTTTATTTGCGATTGTGAGTTTGTGATTTTATCCATAACACTTAGGATTTTAATAAAATAACTCATTCTATTTTACCCATCCTTTTTTTTCTACATGTTATATAATGTGAATGGGTAAATTGAGCGTCTATTGCGTGTTAGGGATTAAGTACATACGAGCAGCACATTGCTTGTCTTATCTTAATAAATGGTCCAAACTCATAATATCCCTTTTTGAATACAAATCTTTAATCTATTGCAACCTTGCGTGATCCAATCACAGGTCGTTACTCTGTACGGGACCAAGTTACCGGACGTTACGTTAGAGCTATGTCTGATTCAGAGGAGCAACCCACACTAGGACGAAGGACAAGTCACTTACTAGCATCCAAGCAGAATCTATGGCAATCAAAGATGATTTGAAAGCTCTAGAACACAACATAACACTTCTAATGGAGCAAGTGGAAGCGATGGTTCCTCCTAATGATCCACAACCCCATCCACATACTTCTAGTCAGAATTCCTCTAAACAAACTGTTCCAAATCCTGAGAATGATGAAGGAGTGAAGGCAAAAGAATGGTATGACTCTGATGAAGAAGCTAAGACAGATGCAGATAAACAGTTAGCATGGATCACCCAGATCAATAAAGGAAAGGTACTAATAGAAGAGCATGACGCTGAGTTTAAAGAGGTCAACAAAAGAGCAAGAGCTGGTGCAAAAATGAGAAGAGAGAACTGGGTACCTCGATCCACTGATGGACAAAATGGTTCAATATCTGATGTTATTCTCTATCAAGTAGAGGAAATGAACAACATGAAGAAGATACAAGCTGAAATCCTGAAGAAACTAAGTGAACCAACTACTAGAGGGACCTCTAGGGCCATGGAATCTTGGAGGTATAGTATGGAAGCTGTGAAAAACGCTTCCATACCTCTCAGACTGAAATTGCCAAATCTCCCAAAATACTCAGGAAAGAAGGATCCTACGACCTTCATGAACGAATATGTCTTGAATATAATGTCGCACAATCTAGGAGAAGTCACGATGACTCAATCATTTCCTAGATACTTGGCGGACACAGCTCTAGAATGGCATACACGCTAAAATATTGCAAAATACCAGACCATAGAGAAATTGGCTAAGGCATTCATTAGTCGGTTCGCTATGTTTGTCAAGGTTGACAAACCTGAGCGGAAGCTACGTCAGATCCACCAATGGGCAAACGAAACTTTTGAAAGCTACGCGAACAGATGGAAAGAAGTCGCTTCTAAATTAGATGAACTACCTAGTGAGCAGGCCCAAGTCGACATGCTTTACGTTAATATGAACGTACAATATACAAAGAAACTGTCAGGTGCAAAATACCGCTTCTTGGAATACTTAATTAGTGTTGGTGAGGGGTATGATGATGCTCTTAGAAAGGAAGTCGAAGAAGGGAAAAAGCCATACTCGGCGCCCCCCAGGTATAATCCACGGAAGAAGGCGGAAATTAGCCATGTTGCCAACATCTGGGAGGAAAAGAATGATGGAGCAGCACGTCCCTCAAAACAATCCTTTCCCTAAAAAAAATGTGTTAGGATCGGGGACGCCCTTGGAGGACTGGGGTGTTTCCGGTTTTAAGAAGGGTGGCCGCTTACAACACACACAACTCTTTGGTGATAGTCCGGTTAGAGACTAAAACCGTTCTCAGCACTGCACAACCTGTCACAGACTCTTGAACCGGGTTCAAGGGCGGAAATGTCTGTTTCAGGTTGAAGCAACGTATGCGACTTTAGATGATGTTTTAGGAGGAGTCGGTTTTATGGATATGAGTGACCGGTTTAAGGCGTATGATTAGTTTGAGGTTAGGTAAAGTAAATAATGAAAGCAACGAAAGAACACGAGACAAGGATTTTTATGGATGTTCGGAGCAAACTCTCCTACGTCACCCCTTCTTCTCAGATTATGAGAAGGATCTCCACTAACTTTTGTAGTTACAACAATGCTTCCGGTCGAGCCCAACTTCGCTACTCGCCGGTTACACCAAACTCACTCTTTGATGTAATACAATAACTCAACACAAACACACACAGAAAGCTTCCGGTTTTAGACACACCGGTTTGGAATATAAGAGTTTATCTCTCTAACTTAATGCTTTTATGATTATCTTTTCGTAATACTTGATTTCAACGACTGCGTTAAATGAAGACGTTTCGTCTCCCTTTTATAGCTGAGAAGAGCCAACGGTCGTTTTTCTTCTCTCTCCTTTGGATTGGTTGATCGTTATCACGCCGGTGCAGAAAGGTTGCTTGCACGCTTCACTTTCCTCAACACCTGGCAATCATGCAGGCAGCTCTGAGCAGAAGATGACTTAGCCGGTTTTCAGATTTGGACACGTGTTGGACATCCACCTCAGGTTGTCAACTTCGGATCAATAAAGCATCATTGCTTTCCTCGCATGCTTCCGATCGGATCTGATCTTCTTTTATTCTTTCAAGACACGTTTCTTTCGTCATGGTACGTCACTCTTGAAGTTTGAATCTTCCGGTTTTATGCCTTGTGCAGTATGATCCGGCTGGTGTGTAAGTTTTTGTGTTTGCTGACCGGTCGCTTGAGAAAGTAAAAACCGGTTCCTCTGATCTTTAACTTGATCACTTGAAACTGGTTTCTTTGAAGTATAGCAGCAACCGGTTTTGATGCCCCAACCGGTTCATACGGTTTTGATCTGTTATCTGCACATGAAAGTTAACAACTGTTTAGTCTGTCTGGCCGGTTCCAAAAATTAACTTACTTAATTTTTCTATCAATTTCTCCCTTTTTGATTATTTAGAATAAATATTCAAAACTTGTAATGAGTGGCCGGTTCCAAAATTTAACTTACTTAATTTTTCTATCAATTTCTCCCTTTTTGATTATTTAGAATAAATATTCAAAACTTGTAATGAGTGGCGGGTTTTGAAAAGCTTGTTTAGTGTTTTAATTATTTTCTGTTGGAAAAAGATGTTTCAAAAACATGTGATTGATTTTCCAAAAATGTATGTGGAAACTATCAGAAAAATAAAATAACCAAGTTCCGAGTCATAATTAAACATAGATTGTTTTGAAGGAAATAAAGAGAGATTAAGGCTTGGATGGTCCCCCTTGTGAAGCTCTTTTTCCAGTTCTTTCTCAAGCTGTCTTCTTTCTTCTTCTTTTCTTGTCTTCCACTCCCTCTCACGTCTTTCAGCATCAATCAGCATTCCGGCCCATACACTCGAATGGCTTGGAGTCTTTTTGCTGAACCCAAAATTGGCACAGACCGGTTTTGGTGGAGGAAGCGGTGGAGCAATAATTGGTCTGAAGCTTGGAGTTGCGGTTGAGCCTTCAACTGCCCTTCTCTTCCGGAAACACCCGGTCCTCCAAGGGCGTGTTTTGAAAATGGAGGAATGAATCCCCTTTTATAGCTTGGAACGGTTGAGAGCATTTAATGAGAATATTTGAAAATTCTAGCTGTTTATGTCTAGTCATTAATGTCTTTGTGATTTTCCAAGAGAATAGAGGCATGTCTTGTCGAAACAAGTCAGCATGCTTTTTGATAATGAGAGTTTCTGTTTCCAAGAGATTTGATTTGATTTTATTTTGATAAGGCACATTTGAATATTTGATCATTTATGATTTTTAAGTTTTAACTTAAAAGAGGAAGGAAATCTGCTTCATTGATTGAGATACAAAACCGGTAGTACAGCAAAATTACCGGTTTTGGAAAGAAAATATAATTGGACAGAGGAAAAGATAGGCTAGACGTTGGATGACTCAGCCGCTTGATTTCTTCTAGCCTTGACTGCTTCCCACCGGTCGATCATCTCTTGTACTCTTTCCTTGGTGAGCACATGCCTTGGGTGGAGAGTTACGAATGGTCCGGAGTGGATGTCCAGACTTGCACAGAAACCGCTCAGCTAAGGAGCGTAGCCGGTTTTGTTGGAGAGGAGCATCTTCTTCAGGTTACTGAAGATGATCCAGGACCAGTTAACCGGTGTCCCAACCGTTACAGCGATCATCATCTCGAAGAGCCTTTGGGTATAATAGTAACTTTTCTCTCTGCCCAAAACGGACTTTCCCAAAATCTCACAGAGAAGCTGGTACTTATGAGAAAGTTGGCT
Source organism: Impatiens glandulifera (assembly GCF_907164915.1). NCBI lineage: Eukaryota > Viridiplantae > Streptophyta > Magnoliopsida > Ericales > Balsaminaceae > Impatiens > Impatiens glandulifera. The sequence goes on along the minus strand of NC_061865.1, from coordinate 39,362,616 downwards.
TTTAGCACCCCAGGGTTTAACCGGGATGTCAGATCCTGAGAACCGGCGACACATCTCTTCCATGGTCACCGGGGAGTATGTTAAGTCGGTTACCCTTTCATTGGGCAAACCGCAGTATACAGCGAAATCCGTCTCGCTGAATAAGAACTTTTGACCGTAGACTTGTGCAACGATTATATCTCGATGCACTTCTTTTCCGGTCTGAAAGAATTCTTCGACTACGAGGTAGTCAAGAATGAATCTGTTTTCGAGGAAGCTTTTTAGCCCGCTTCTTTCTACGGCTAAGAACATTTCTTTGACTTCGTGATCTTCATATTGGTAGATTGAATTAAAATCTGCCATTAGAATCTTCTTTGCTAGGGAGTTGGTGTTCATGTTCTTGAGAGAGAGGGTTTATCTCAAGAATGATACTTGTGAATAGTAATTTTGTGAAGTTTTGTGAAGGTTTAAGGGTGGTTTATATAGCCAGGGGTTCAACTAGATTAATGAGTTTTAAGCATGCTTGATGATGTCATCAGTCATTTAATAGACTTTAACTTGTTGAAGTAACTAATGTTTATTTCCAAGACAAAATCTAATTATTACCAAGATAATAATGATGACAAATATCTATTGACAAGATGTGAGTCTCCCTCTCTTGATGATGGACACATGTCGTCCTCTCGATTGTGATAGACTTGTTTTTATTGATTACAGGCTTCATTTTTCAAAATATGCATGAAAACTCAGTTAGTCATCCCAGGTTAGCCAGATAAGTTCATTCCATCAGACCAGAATGCATTTGTACTAAGCAGTTTTCCATGACCGGTTTTAGTAGGATATTTTGTTCCGATTGTGAAGAAACGTTGATTTATGTCAACATTTGTTCATTTTTGGATTTATCATATCTACTTCAACCTGGTTATTTCAACCGTATAGTAAATATACATTTGATTTGAAACTATGAAGTAATCGGGCATAACCGGAGACTTCCTCCCGGTTAGCATTTTTGATTTATTAATGGCCTATTTGAATATGGTTTGAGAAGCGATAGCTTCTCCCTAAACACATATCCCGGTTTCTTACATGCATGCATAATCATGATATCAATTGATTAAGATTAGTAAGTCCCAAAATATTTCGAATGTGAGAAAACTTAGCTTCCTGAAGCGGTTTTGTGAATATATCCGCTACTTGTTGCTCGGTTGATACATATTCCAGCCGGATGTGTTTCTCCTGAACGTGCTCCCGGATGAAATGGTGTCTGTTATCGATATGCTTTGTTCTTGAGTGTAACACCGGATTGTATGTAATCGCTATAGCACTGGTGTTGTCACAGAAGATTGGAGATTCCTTGGCTTCTATCCCGAAGTCCCTTAGTTGCTGTTGGATCCAGAGAAGTTGTGCACAGCAGCTTCCAGCCGCTATGTACTCTGCCTCTGCGGTTGATGTTGCAACAGATGTTTGTTTCTTGCTGCTCCAAGTGACTAACCGGTCGCCTAGAAACTGACAGGTTCCACTTGTGCTCTTTCTATCGATTTTGCATCCTGCGTAATCGGCATCTGAGTAGCTTATAAGATTGAAACTTGAGTCTTTTTGATACCAAATTCCCACTTCTTGAGTTCCCTTTAGATATTTTAGAATTCTTTTGGCCGCCGTATAATGAGATTGCTTTGGATTTGCTTGGAACCTTCCGCACACTCCGACCGCAAACAAAATGTCAGGTCGACTAGCTGTTAGATATAGCAGTGATCCGATCATTCCTCGATATGCTGTGATGTCAATGGCTTGACCATCATCATCTTTGTCCAGCTTTACTGAAGGACTCATTGGCGTAGCCGCTTCGGCGCATGTATCCATCCCAAACTTCTTCAGCAGTTCGGTTGTGTACTTCGGTTGGCTTATGAAGGTTCCGGCTTCAATCTGCTTAACCTGAAGTCCTAGAAAGAAACTCAATTCTCCCATCATACTCATTTGAAATCTATCAGTCATCATTTTCGAAAACTTGTCACATAATTTTAGATCGGTTGATCCGAATATGATATCATCAACATAAATCTGAACAAGTAGTATTTGTTCCTTTCTTTCAAATTTGAAAAGTGTTTTGTCTACCGAACCTATTGTAAATTTGTGATCAAATAAAAATTGTGTCAAAGTATCATACCAAGCTCTTGGAGCTTGTTTCAAACCGTAAAGGGCTTTATTCAGCCGGTAAACATGATTTTCGTGTTCTGGATTTTTGAAACCTGGAGGTTGATTAACATACACTTCTTCATTTACTTTACTATTTAGAAAAGCACTCTTAACATCCATTTGAAAAACTTTGAAGTTTTTGAAAGCTGCATATACTAAAAATATTCTAATGGCCTCAAGTCTAGGTACAGGAGCAAATAATTCTTCAAAATCAACGCCTTCTTCCTGTTTATAGCCTTGAGCCACTAACCGGGCTTTGTTCCTCGTAACTAAACCGTCTTCATTGAGTTTATTTCTGAATACCCATCGTGTTCCTATAACCGGTTTGTTTTTCGGTTTAGGGACTAGGTACCAGACTTTATTTCTCTCAAGCTCGTTTAATTCCTCTTGCATTGCTAAGATCCAATCTGGATCTGACAATGCTTCATCCACCTTTTTCGGCTCAATTTGTGATATGAAAGCAGAGTTTTCATAGTGATCCAAATTTTGTTGCCTAGTTCGGACGGGTGAGGATATGTTACCTATTACTAGTTCAAGAGGATGATTTTTGTTCCTTCTGAGGTTAATCCGAGACGTGTCTATCAAGCTTTCGGTTGGCTGATCAAGGTTAGACTGATCGGTAGGTTGAACAGAGTCAGACCGACCGATTTCTTCAGTAGAAACTGAAGCGCGTCAACTTTCTGCGGTAAGGCAACTTGATCAGGCTGAGGTTCAGCATCAACCGCTTGGTCCTTGACAAATCGTCTAAAAACCGGAACCTCGTCTTCATCATCAGAATAGATATTAAAATTTTCCATTCTGTTGTGAAGGTCGAAGGGTAATGCAGTGTTTCGTTCAACCGATTCATCGAAAACAACGTGTGCGGTTTCTTCAACTGTTAAAGTCCTAGTATTGTATATTCTGTAGGCTTTACTTACAGCTGAATATCCCAACATTATTCCCTCATCGGATTTTGCATCAAAAGCGGTCAAGTAATTCTTGCCGTTATTGTGAACAAAACATTTGCTACCAAAAATTCGAAAATACCGTACGCTTGGAATTTGATCAAAGTAAATTTCAAAAGGAGTTTTAGAAAACCGTTTAGTTACTAAAGATCGATTTTGTGTATAGCAAGCGGTGTTGATAGCTTCAGCCCAAAACTTTTGAGCAATACCCGAATCAGCTATCATTGACCTTGCGGCTTCCTTGAGAGTTCGGTTTCTTCTCTCAGCCAGGCCATTTTGTTGAGGAGTTTTGGCACTAGACAACTCGTGTCTAATACCGGAATCATCAAGAAAAGTAGTTAAATTACTGTTTATAAACTCAGTTCCTCTATCACTTCTGATTTTGTTCACTCGAATGGATTTTTCATTCTGTATTCTCAAAATCAGTTTAATCAGGTTTGGAGTTGCTTGACTTTTAGAAGCTAGAAAAGTAACCCAAGTAAATTTAGAGTAATCATCAATAACTACCATAGTATAATGCATGCCTCCTAAATTAGTTACTTTGACCAGACCAAACAGATCCATATGCAAGAGTTCTAAGCATCGTTCAGATTGATAATTTCCTTTACTTTTGAAAGATGATTTTACTTGTTTTCCCATTTGACATGCAGCACATACTTTATCTTTTGAGAATTTAACGTTTAGAAAACCGTGAACTAGTTCTTTTGAACAAATGAAGTTAATCGTTTTGAAATTCAAGTGATTTAACCGTTTATGCCAAAGCCAGTTTGGATCATTTCCGGCTATAATACACACAGGTTTTTCAAAATCAGTTTTCCAATCGACTTTGTAAATGTTTCCCATCCGGTTACCGGTTAGCAGAATGTCATTATCTTGGTTTTTAACTAAACATGAGTTTTTATGAAATTCAACTTTGTAACCCACATCACACATTTGACTTATGCTTAACAGGTTAAAACGTAGTTTTTCTACCAATAATACATTACTTATGGATAGATTACCATGGACAATCTTACCCTTGCCCACGGTTTTACCTTTCGAGTTGTCCCCGAATGTGATGATTGCTCCGGTTTCGTGCTTGATATCGGTTAGTAGCTCCTTGTTTCCGGTCATATGCCTTGAGCATCCGCTGTCCAAGTACCATTCTGAATTCTTTAGCCGGTTGCTCCTCCTAACCTGCAACAAACAATTATTTACACCTTTTTTGGTACCCACATTCAGTTGGGTCCATGGTTGATTAGTCCCTTTGGGATCCAAACTTGAATAAGTCGGATCACCTTCCCGGTATCTGTTTTTATAATATTTGGCTTAACCTCTTGGCTGTTGCTCAAGAGTGCCTTATGTTGTGATGAGTTTCTTTGATGTCGAGTTTTATTTGGTTTATTCGGTTTCCGGTTGACTTTCCTTCTCTTAGGATGAAGCCATTTTTCTGATTCAGTAGGGCTTACATATTTAAGAGTTTCTTCCGGTTTTAAGTCATTTTCGGTTTGTGAACTCTTGACAAATTTTATAAACAGAAGGTTGTTCTTCGTGAGTTTTATCCCGTTAGGCTGTTTTGTTTCATTCTGTTTATTTGGTTCATAACCGATACCATACCTACACTTCGGGTGTCTTTTATAGTTACACATTTGTTTTACCGCTTGTCGTGATCTCTCCCACGCAGCCGTGACGTACATTGCTCGTTCATCGGTTTCGGTTACCGGTTGAACTGTCTTCTCATTATCGGAGAATAGTTCATCTGGTTCATACATTTCAGATGTTTTATCATATACATTATTTATTTGTTCGGTTTTAGATTCTATTGGAGTTGGTATGTATGCAGATATGTTTCTGAACTCAGCAACCATTTGGTTGAGTGCAGAAACCAGATCTTCTTTGGTAAACTCGTCAGAAGAGAAATCAAATACCTCTTCGTCATTTGTCATGAAGCAGGTTACTTTTTCATCACCGTCTTCATTATCGTAGTATGTCCACTCGCTTCCACCGCCGGATGCAATGAGTGCCTTTTGAATCTCCTTTCCTTCGTCAGCATGTTGATCATCGTTTCTTCGGTAGTCGTTTCGTTGGTTATTGTTTCCCCGGTAGTTATTCCCTTGATAGTTGTTTCCCTGGTACCGGTTGCTTTGGTAGTTGTTCCCCTGATAGTTGTTTCCTTGATAGTTTCCTTCCGGTTTTCTATCGTCTCTTCTTGGTTTTCTACACTCTGACCTGAAATGTCCAAAACCGTCACAGTGATAACATCTTTTATTTGATTTATCTACATAGTTATAATTAAAATCATTGTTAGATGGTGGCTGGCTCTTCTTCATGAATTTCCCGAATTTCTGAGATAGCATCGCCATAACATCTTCAGTAATTTGATCGGTGTTTTTGACTGGAGCCGGAACGGTTGATACTTGGACCGCCGGTTCTACCGATGTAACCAAAGCTCTGGTTGCAGTTGATGTGGATGCTTCGTCTTCGATCCGAGACTTGATCTCGAACTCGTAGGCTTTTAGATCCTCGAACACATCATGCAACTTCATCTGCCCAAGGGTGCTCGATTCCCTCATCACCATGGTCTTGATATCCCACGTGCTTGGCAAAGATCTTAGGGCTTTGATGATTACTTCTTGGTTGTCATACTTCTTTCCGAGTGTTTGAAGCTCGTTGACTACACTGGTGAACCGGTTGCTGAATTCCTTCATGTTTTCCCCCGGTTTCATCCTTATGTTTTCATATTTCTGTGTAGCCACCAAAATTTTGTTCTCCTTAGTTCTTTCGTTTCCCTCATGGATCTGAATGATCGTTTCCCAGGCTTCCTTTGCATTTTCACACTCTAATATTTTGTTCAAAGTGTTATCATCTATAGCCTTGTAGATGTGTCTCATGCAATGGTTGTCCAGGTTACTCCGTCTTCGATCTTCACTCGTCCATAGTTCTGCCTCCTTGTTGATCTTGATCGGTCCCTCTTTCAGAACTCGGCTCATCTCATCATCTAACGTAATCAGATGTAGATACATCTGTTTCTTCCAACTGCTAAACGCTTCGCTGTTTAGCATTGGAGGCTTGTCGCTGTGGGTCATGCTTCCCATCTTCTTCGGTTGCTTGAGTGCTAAGAACCTCGCTCTGATACCACTTGTTAGGATCGGGGACGCCCTTGGAGGACCGGGGTGTTTCCGGTTTTAGGAAGGGTGGTCGCTTACAACACACACAACTCTTTGGTAATAGTCCGGTTAGAGACTAAAACCGTTCTCAGCACTGCACAACCTGTCACAGACTCTTGAACCGGGTTCAAGGGCGGAAATGTCTGTTTCAGGTTGAAGCAACGTATGCGACTTTAGATGATGTTTTAGGAGGAGTCGGTTTTATGGATTTGAGTGACCGGTTTAAGGCGTATGATTAGTTTGAGGTTAGGTAAAGTAAATAATGAAAGCAACGAAAGAACACGAGACAAGGATTTTTATGGATGTTCGGAGCAAACTCTCCTACGTCACCCCTTCTTCTCAGATTATGAGAAGGATCTCCACTAACTTTTGTAGTTACAACAATGCTTCCGATCGAGCCCAACTTCGCTACTCGTCGGTTACACCAAACTCACTCTTTGATGTAATACAATAACTCAACACAAACACACACAGAAAGCTTCCGGTTTTAGACACACCGGTTTGGAATATAAGAGTTTATCTCTCTAACTTAATGCTTTTATGATTAGCTTTTCGTAATACTTGATTTCAACGACTGCGTTAAATGAAGACGTTTCGTCTCCCTTTTATAGCTGAGAAGAGCCAACGGTCGTTTTTCTTCTCTCTCCTTTGGATTGGTTAATCGTTATCACGCCGGTGCAGAAAGGTTGCTTGCACGCTTCACTTTCCTCAACACCTGGCAATCATGTAGGCAGCTCTGAGCAGAAGATGACATAGCCGGTTTTCAGATTTGGACACGTGTTGGACATCCACCTCAGGTTGTCAACTTCGGATCAATAAAGCATCATTGCTTTCCTCGCATGCTTCCGATCGGATCTGATCTTCTTTTATTCTTTCAAGACACGTTTCTTTCGTCATGGTACGTCACTCTTGAAGTTTGAATCTTCCGGTTTTGTGCCTTGTGCAGTATGATCCGGCTGGTGTGTAAGTTTTTGTGTTTGCTGACCGGTCGCTTGAGAAAGTAAAAACCGGTTCCTCTGATCTTTAACTTGATCACTTGAAACTGGTTTCTTTGAAGTATAGCAGCAACCGGTTTTGATGCCCCAACCGGTTCATACGGTTTTAATCTGTTATCTGCACATGAAAGTTAACAACTGTTTAGTCTGTCTGGCCGGTTCCAAAAATTAACTTACTTAATTTTTCTATCAATTTCTCCCTTTTTGATTATTTAGAATAAATATTCAAAACTTGTAATGAGTGGCCGGTTCCAAAAATTAACTTACTTAATTTTTCTATCAAAATGTTTCCACCAAGACAGGTTCACACGCCACTTCAAACAAAAACTAGTAGTACTAAGACTCGCAGGACATTCGTTGATCTGGGTATGTCGACATCCAAGGCTCTAGAAGTGTTGTTACCAAGAAAGATCATTCAAGTTTAGACCCCTCAACTAGGGAGGGAAATAATGGGAAGACTTACCAATGAGTGGTGTAAATACCACCAAGCGAAAGGACATTCTATTGACTTATGTTTCTCCCTCAAACATAAGATTCAGGATCTTATAGATGATGAAACTATCCCGTCACCCCAAGTGAAGTCCAACTCTTTTCCGGAGCACAATGTCAACCTTGTAGAGTTAGACGCAAAGATTGAGAGAATGTTAGACTCCCCTTGCCCAATGGAGGATGATATTTGGATGATTATCGTTTTTGATTTTGATGATTTCGAAGAATCTAACCAAGACAACTAGTGGGAAGACGAATTGGCCAAAGCTGATGAGAACATCCTGAATGACTGGTGGAAAGGTAAGCCATTACAAGCAAATATTGAATCTGCAAACGATTGGTGGTCTCAAACTGAAGAATGTGAAGTTGTTGTAAATCCGAATGATTTTTGGAAGATATATGAAGATGTCAAGCCCAATGAAACTGAGGTACATGCGACGCGAGGAGGCACCGACTACCAGCCTACATCCATGAAAAGAACGCATTCGGACAAGCAAACTGAAACTAACAAAGAGAATGGTAAAGAAGTTGATGTTCCACGCGCTCAGAATGTTGGCGACGCTCTTCTCACCCAACTAAAGAAAACAAATGCCAATGTGTCAATGTGGGAACTTTTAATGTATTCTATTGAGCACCGACAGGCTGTACTAAACGAGCTTTCCCAAGCTAGCATCTGAGTGAATACTTCCCCAGAACAACTGGTTGGAATGGTATGTGGGGTAGTAACAAAACCGAAGATAGCGTTTGATGATTCAGATTTGCCTTCATACGGTGCAGATCATTCTAACGCGTTATACATTTCTGTGAGCATGGAAGGGAAATCTGTTCTGATGGCCTTAGTTGATAATGGGTCAGTCTTGAATATTTGTCCGTGGAGAACATTAGAGAAGATCGGTGTCCAGAGAGAAAGTGTTGTACCTTCAGACTTATGTGTTTGCGGTTTTGATAGCGCGAAGAAAGAAATTATGGGTAGCTTCAAAACAATCGTGAAAATAGCAGGAGTATCATCTGAAGTAGAATTTGTCGTCATCGATATGAATCCATCATATAATATCATTCAAGGTCGATCGTGGTTACACTAGATGAAGGCATTAGCGTCAACCCTGCATCAGAAGGTTCGATTTGTATCGCAAGGAAAACTGATCACGATAAATGGTGAGTCGTATATTACGGTAGGAACTAGCTCAGCACATGCTACGTCTGAATAGGTTCACCTCAACGACTTTAATGTGGGTATGATATTAGAGAAATGTAACGATCCGTACAAGATACCGGTGTTTGATTATTTCTCTCCTTTAGTGTTGAATTTGATGAACAAGATGAATTATTTTCCGGGTTTTGGTTTAGTTCCACAAGCTTCAGGAATACCAGGTTTAGTGCAGATGGTAGGAAATGTGAATCGTCATGGTATGGGTTACGAGCCATCTAGGCTCCATGAGGAAAGCAAAGGTAAAATAGTTGTCACTTATATTCCAATCCCACCTACCTTGAATGGCCAATTCGTAAAACAAGGAGAAACCCTTCCTTATTTCAAATTCCCAGAACCGTTCATACACCCAACCTCCAAACTTCGATTTCCAAGATAGAAATCTTTTCTAATTGCCTTCTTAATCAAACCCCTTTTTCTTTCGTGATTAGGGGAACCAGATGATTGGCAGGACGTACTGGAAGGAATGCACAAACTCTTCCATGAATGCGAGCCAGGATATGGGAATAACTCTGAAGACGACGCATACACAAGACCTTCTAAGCCATTCAGGCCAGAAGAATTGATCCACACGGATTCCGACAGTGAATACATCATGGATAGCGAGGAGGAGGATCCGTATTTAATGAATCATGCATCCGCTAAAAATAATTTGAACTTAAAATCTATCATTTTTGAATTTCATTCACATGCAAAACATTATTTTGATAACTCTAAGTCTGCGGACACTTTGAACAATATTTTTAATAATGAAGAAGAAACTTTTGATTATATGTCTTCCGATGAAACGTTTAAATTAGAAATGACCTATGAGATGAGACAATATCTAGATAAACAAAAGGAGAATTTTTCCACTGCAGAAAAAACAATTGAAATAAATCTTAACACAGAAGAAGATCCTCATATTGTTTTAATCGAAAATAGTTTAAATGATTTAGTGGTCAACATGGTTTTGTTTTCCTTGGTTCGCTCGTTTCCTTTATGGAGCTAAATGATTGTCTCCCATACTTCTTTCGCAGTGAGCATGCTCTAATTTTTACGAACGTGTTTCTCTCCAAAGTGTTGTAGATGGCGTTTCTGGCTAGGTTGTTAAGATTGTTTCTTCTTCTGTCCTCATTTGTCCACTTGCTTCTTTCCTTGTCAATCTTTATTGGACCGTCAGAGATAACATAAATCATGTCATCGTCTATTGTGGATAGATGCACTTGCATTCGTAGCTTCCAATCGATGAAGTCTTCACTTTCGAGTATTGAGCCTTGGTTTTGTTAGACATACTAATGTCTGGTTGCTTGAGAATAGAGATTAGTTGCTCTGATACCACTTGTTAGGATCGGGATCGCCAATAGGGACTACGGTCCTACTAATATTGAACGTTTACTCACATGTCGCTTGATAATAACCTTGTTAGAGAAGAAACAAGGAAATGTTTGTTTCAAATTGAAGCAACAACAACTAAATTTTTGCAAGTTGTGACAAACTCTTGAACCGAATTCAAGTGCGAAAATGTTTGTTTAAATTGAAGCAGCAGCAACTAAATTTTTTAGAGGATAATAAATAAAAAAGACACTCAACACAAGATTTATGGATGTTCGGAGATAAAGCTCATACGTCACCACTTCTTCTCAAACTTCTGAGAAGAATATTCACTAGAATATTCGATCTGTTTACAACACGTACACAGACTTAGTCGAACAACCAAGGCTTAGTTACTGTCTGTTTTCGACCTTTTAATATACTCACTCTGTTGAACAAAAACAAATTATATCAACTTACAATGCTCACCACTCACACATAGAATAGGTAGTATTGTAATACACTTGATATTCTAATACACTCTTTTAGAACTTGTAAGTTTCGAAAGCTTGAGCGATTTGATAGCATAGATTCAAGATGTCGGGAAAAGGTGGTGAAAACAGATGACTTATGTCTTCTTAAGTATGCAAATATATCAACAGATATATTGTGACTTCAACGGATATATCTGCTTCAAGAGACCAATATTCTTCTCTTTGATTGGTTGAGGTCCAAAATAGTACAACATAAGAGATATTCTTTGATCTTGTTTGTACTTTGATTATAATGGGTTAAGATGACATTAATTGGATTATCATTTCCTAAAAGCATACGCCAAGGATATTTTGTCTTTTGGTGCTCTTGATAGTCTGAACTATGATAGCAGACAACTACTGTCAAAAGGTTTTCCTCAAACTTCCACCAAAATAGAAATAAGATTCTGATGTAGTGTAAAGTTGATTTATGTTGCTACCGGAAAGGTGTTAATATTTTGGGAAGCAGTAAAGATAACATTAGACGCGCTTCATGGAATGTTAAAATGTGGAGTACCGGATTCGCTTGTAGAGAGCCAATAATTGAAAAACTGAATCCAAGAGCTGATGTCTTCTGAAAGCTAAACTCCCGAAAGTCGAACTTTTGAATGCCAAACTTCTGAGATCTGATAACTTCTGAAAGTCGATATTCTGAAATCCGATAACTTTCGAAAGCCGATATTCTAAAATCCGATAACTTTCGAAAACTGATAACTTGAAAACCGAATCTTCTAAAAACCGAAATTCCGAATACTGAGCTTCTAAGATCTGATATCTTCCGAAAGCCGATATTCTGAAATCCGATGTCGGTTTAGTCTGCATATAATTATTTTTCTACAATTAGTTTCTTATTTTAAATAGTTAATTAATATTACTATTTAATTAACTATTTTTACTTATCAAGTTTTCTCTTTTTTATTATTTAAACTAAATATTCAAAACCTAATAATTTTACAATTGTTGGCTAGTTTCTTAAGTTTGATTAGCATATTTAAATAGTTAATTAATACTATTACTTAATTAACTTTTCTTTTTTACTTATCATATTGTGTAAAGATTTTATTAGCTATACAATGATAAAAGAATCGTGGCAGTCAAATTTAAACAAATATATTAATAAAAGAAAGTAATGAAATGGAAGCGAAACATTTAAACGTACAACAAATGAGATGGGTGAGTATTGACAACTTGGGGAGATTGAGTCTAGACAATTTGTTGTTGAGTCATTGTTAGGGACGATTTTTTCTTGGACAGTAAGAATGCATCTCTGCCTTTATTTAGGCCAATGTGGTTATATACTTTTAAGTTGTTGACAATAAAAATTTTTGAATTGCAACATATTGGTGAAATAATTTTTTTTAATACCAGATTTTAAGAACTGCAAGTCTGCAATCCATATTGCAATCAAAAATTGTAATATTGAAAATTTGCCAACTTTATTTGGAATCAAAACGTATTTTTCAAAAAAAATATAATCTGAAAAATATATCACTAAAAATAGAAAAATGTAATATTTTTTTCTAAATTTCTATAAATATATCTTTGCAACTAGTCTAGTAATAAAGAATTTAAAAAATAATGCTGATAATATCACTAAAATACATTGACGTCAATATTTGCAAAATCTTTTACAATAAATATATTTCCATTAACTATTTTAACAAATATTATATAAATAAGGCTGTGATTATTGCGAAATAAATTTTAAAGTAACTAGGCTAATTTCGATAATAACATTTGTAATATATAATGCATTAACACAAATAAATAATTTATTCACAATTGGTACTATATTTCAATTATAATGTATTAATGCAAACTATATTACAATTATATTTAATAATTTTATAAATATTTTTCAAAATATTCGTAATATAATAAAATTAAGTTATGCATTAAGTCTTATATATAATCTCTTCGCAACTAGTTCTACCATTGTAAGATATGATATTATTGCAAAATGTATTGCATTAATATTTAATAGTTTTGTAAACATCATTCATTATATTCGTATTAATACTAGCATTACGTTTTTCATTAAACAATATTTAATATTTTCGCAAAAACTTATGTAATTATATGATTTCATATTATTACAAACTACATTGCAATAATATTTAATAGTATTGAAAGCATCTATTAGTAATCATTAGTAATATATGTCGCATTAACAATTATAGGTAATCTTTTAGCATTATAATGTGCATTAAACTATATAAATTTATACATATATCATCATTTTTAAAATATTAATAAATATTCAATTCAAAATTAGTTGAGGTTCATATTAAATTATGTCTTCTCGATTCTCCTTTCACTATTTTTTCGGTCAACCACTTGTGCATTTCTATCTCTCACACGCCATTAAGATATCTTCTCATTGAGTTCTTTTCATTATTTCATCAAAATTTCTTATAATATAAAACACTCTTTCTCTACAAAAAAAAAATCCTTATTCAAACACTTTTTTCAATCACTCTCTTCAACCCATTATTTCTTATCAAATCTTTATCATAGTTTCTACTCGTTCTACACTTAATAATTGTTTTCAATCACTCCTGGCTCCTCCAATCCTTAGTTAGTTTTAAATGGCAAGATACTCCATGTTACAACTTAACCTCCAATAATGAAATGGTACTGAAGGTTAACATATCCTCTTAAACCACTGAGCTCCAAACGGTGAAGGGGGAGCTGACAGCAGCTATTTCTAAAATAGCAAGCCTACAAATTTAGATGGAGGCTATGAAGACTAATGGCACCAAAAATTCCACCTCCTTTAATGAAATGCATATTCTTTTAAAAGATATGTGAACAATCAATAATACAACTATTCGACTTGTCCAAGAGATGACCACAAAGGTTTTTCATTTGTAAATATTTTGATTCTTTTTGAATATATTACCCTATTTGAGTTTTGATGAATGTTTTGTTGTTTTTATTGATTTCATAGATAAAAGATGTATTGTTGGTTGAGAATAGATTAATAAATTATGTGGTGGGTTCCTTGGATGCGAAAAAGATTGAAAGGAACATGGATAAACCGGAAAGTTTTGATGGAAACAAGAAAAGGAAGAACAATTAATGAAATTTAATTTCTTTTGATTGATATTTTGAAGTTCATAAATATTTGTCTATTGATTATGCTTGTTATTATTGGATTCCTTGAACATTGTGCTTGTTTATTTTTGAACAGTTTATGGTTATGGTTATTTATGTTTTTTGTTTATATAATTTTCGAACAGTTTATGGTTATGGTTTATTCAAAGTTTTTGATTTAAAAAAAATTAATTTATACATTCAGTTTTATAAAATTTGCACTTTTTTAGGCATATTTTCCATGGAAATTGTTGATCCATGTCTAATTTAGTACAAAAAGGTTTCAACTCTTGGCTATAGTATGAATGTGTAACTAATTATGCATTAATCCGGGTTCATCGCCACATATCTGTAATTTTTGCAATAACAATAATACGTATTATTATAAAACCTATTGCGGATCGAATATCATATTTTGTAAATATTTTTAAACCATGTGTAGTATTTCCATGTATAGTCCAATAACAGTTGCACTAATTCATATTCATCGTCAAATTGCTATAATCTTTGTAATATCGATAATATGTTTTATTGCGAAATATAGTGCAAATCGAATGACATATTTAGTAAATACTTTTCAACTCTAGGGTAGAAATCCTCTATTTGAGAGTGCAATAGTCTTTGCACTAAACCTTGTTCAACACCACATTGGTTTAATTTTGCAGTATCGATAATACTTATTATTGCGAAACATAATGTAGATCTAATGACATATTTTGTAAATATTTTTCAACTCTTGGTAAAAATTCCATGTTTGAGAGTGCAATAAAATTTGCAGTAAACAATGTTCAATGTCATATTGCTTTATCGATAATACGTATTATTGCAAAACTAGTGTATATCGAATGAAATTTTTAGTAAATATTTTTCAACTCTCGAGTAGAAAATCCTCTATTTGAGAGTGCAATAAGTTTTGCACTAATTCATTTTTATCGCCAAATTACTTTAATATTTGAAATATTGATAATACGTATTAACGCAAATAAATAATTTATTCACAATTGGTACTGCAATTCTATTATAATGTATTACTACAAACTATATTACAATTATATTTAATAGTTTTTTAAATATTATTCGAAATATTCATAATATAATAGAATTAGTTATGCATGAAGTCTTATATATAATCTTTTCGCAACAAGTTTTGTAGTTGGATGATATGATATTATTGCAAACTGCATTGCATTAATATTTAATAGTTTTGAAAAGATCGTTCGACATATTTGTAATATATTAGAATTACGTTTTGAGTTAAATATTAAACAATATTTTCGCAAAAGGTTATGCAATTGTATGATATCATATTATTGCAAAGTACATTGCAATAATGTTTAATAATTTTGAAAACATTTATTAGTAATCATTAGCATTACATTTCGCATTAACAATTATAGATAATCTTTTAGCATTATAATGTGCATTAAACTATATTAATTTTTACCTACATCCTACTTTTTAAAATATTAATAAACATTCAATGCAAAATTAGTGGCGGTTCATATTAAATTATGTCTCATCGATTCTCGTTTCACCATAATTTTGGCCAACCACTTGTGCATTTTTGTCTCTCACACGCCATTCAGATATCTTCTCATTGAGTTCTTTTTATCATTTCATCAAAATTTCTTATAATATAAAACACTCTCTCTATAAAAAAAATATTTTTATTCAAACACTTCCTTCAAACCATTGTTTCTTATCAAATTTTTATCATGGTTTCTACTCGTTCTACACTTAATCAATTGCTTTCAATCACTTCTCGCTCCTCCATTCCTCAGTTACTTTTAAACGGCGAAGATATCTATTTGAAAGGATTGGTGACACCAATAGAGACAATGGTTTAACTATTGATGACAATTCATACAAAAAATGGTTTGATAGAAATCATGTTATAGATTCGTATCACTTTCTATTCTTCACAAACCCTTGCAAACTCTTAAAGCGATTCAAGTGCGGAAACGTTTGATCAGGTTTGAAGCTAAGAACCGATGAAGGAGAAGATGACAGAATATAAATGACACACAGAGTTGTTTATGGATGTTCGGAGCAAAACTCTCCTACGTCACCCCTTCTTCCAACCACTGGAATGATTCATTATACTTTTCTTATAATCAAATACAGTTGCAAAGTTAGTTGACTATTGAATAGAACAGACTTTGTTCAACTTATAGTATATTGAAGAATATCACTCAGGTAGACAATAATTTGATTATATCTCTCTCTTGATGTACAAACACAGTAAGCAAGAAAGCAATTCGTAAGAACGGTTGTAAGTTAGCAAGTATGGCTTGTTTGTTCGTGTATCTTCTCTTTACGTATGTGTGTGTATTCGTTTGTTGTCCTTGAGGATCATTAAATAGAGAACAGGTACCAACGGTCGAATCTTCTATAATGATATGTGGCAAGCACCCATTGGAAAGCCTCCATAGTACACAGGTACAGAAGACTCTGTGCATAAAGATCGTGTCCGTACCAATTTGGTAGTGAGCCGAATATTCTTCTAGGATTGTCCTGCACGAAACAAGTAGTGGGAAGAATATTTGCTTACGTGGCATTAATTCATTGGATGTAACTGGTTGTCGTACTGATCTGCACGGATAAGTGGACCAGGAGTAGCGTATAGCTAGTTGATCGTGGGTAGACGGATGTTAACTTCAAACAACTACTGAAGCGAGGCATTAGACGTGCTCCAATTAGACAGACAAGTCTAATGAAGTTAGACACTCCCGTCTAATAGTAGGATTCATTAGACCACCAAGTCTAATGGAGTTAGACGACACGTCTAACTACGTGTCCCTTCAGACTAATCTGAAGGAGTTAGACTACACGTCTAACTTTCATTTGTTAGACTACACGTTTAACTACGTCTATTAGACTGCATGTCTAACTACGTATTAGTTAGACTGCACGTCTAACTACGTATGTTAGACTACACGTCTAACTACGTATCTGTTAGATAGCATGTCTAACTATGTCTGTTAGATTGCACGTCTAACTATGTATTTGTTAGACTGTACGTCTAACTACGTCTATTAGACTGCATGTCTAACTATTTATCTGTCAGACTGTACGTCTAACTTCGTATCTGTTAAACTGCATGTCTAACTACGTCTGTTAGACTACACGTCTAACTACGCATATGTTAGACTACACGTCTAACTACGTCTGTTAGACTGCACGTCTAACTATGTCTGTTAGACTGCACGTCTAACTATGTCTGTTAGACTGCACATCTAACTACGTATCTATTAGACTACACGTTTAACTACGTCTGTTAGACTGTATGTATAACTACGTATCTGTTAGACTACACGTCTAACTACATCTGTTAGACTGCACGTATAATTATGTATCTCTTAGACTGCATGTCTAACTACGTCTGTTAAACTACACGTCTAACTACATATGTTTGACTGTACGTCTAACTATGTATTTGTTACACTACACGTCTAACTACGTCTGTTAGACTGCATGTCTAACTACGAATCTGTTAGACTGCACGTCTAACTACGTATCTGTTAGACTGCACGTCTAACTACATATATGTTAGATTGTACGTCTAATGAACCTGATTCAAACTAAGTCA
Organism: Impatiens glandulifera; assembly: GCF_907164915.1. Lineage (NCBI taxonomy): Eukaryota > Viridiplantae > Streptophyta > Magnoliopsida > Ericales > Balsaminaceae > Impatiens > Impatiens glandulifera. Next base: position 39,345,152 of record NC_061865.1, on the reverse strand, counting down.
GACTTAGCATGTTTTGATGTACCTGCACAAAAATAATTAGACGGCTTAATTTCCTTCTTATTTAAGTTTTATACAAACTTATCATCAAAATACCGTTAGTCAAAATGACATATCCTCTAAAACCACTGAGCTGCAAACGGTGAATGTGGAGTTGGCAGCAACTATTTCTAAAATAGCAATTCTACAAGCTCAGATAGAGGTTATGAAGACTAATGCCACCAAATTTTTTACCTCCTTTAATGAAATGTATATTCTCTTAGAGGATATGCAAAAAATCAATAATACAATTATTCAAGTTGTCCAAGAGATGACCACGAAGGTATTTAATTTGTTGATATTTTAAGAATACAATAATATTTGCACTAAACCATGTTCAACACCACATTGCTTTAATATTTGCAATATCGATAATAATTATTATTGCGAAACTTAGTGCAAATCTAATGTCATATTTAGTAAATATTTTTCAACTATCGATAGAAATCCCCTATTTAAGAGTGCAATAAATTTGCACTAAATCATGTTCAATGCCACATTGTTTTAATTTTTGTAATATTGATAATACTTATTATTGCAAAAACTAGTGTAGATCAAATGAAATTTTTGGTAAATATTTTTCAACTCTCGGGTAGAAATCCCTATTTGAGAGTGTAATAAGTTTTGCACTAATTCGTGTTCATCGCCAAATTGCTTTAAAGTCTGAAATATTGATAATACGTATAATTCCAAGGACGAGTGTATATTAAATGGCAGTTTTAGTTAATATTTTTCAACCCTCGGGTAGAAATCCCCTATTTGAGAGTGCGATAAGTTTTGCATTAATTTATATTTATCGCCAAATTGGTTTAATATTTGCAATATCAATAATACGTATTAATGTGAAAATTATTATATATCGAATGATATTTTTAGTAAATATTTTTGAACTCTCGAGAAAAAGTCTCCTATTTGAGAGTATAATAAGTTTGCACTAATACATATTCAACACCACATTGCATTAATGTTTATAATATCGATAATACGTATTATTGCGAAACCTAATACAAATCGAATGATATTTCAGTAAATATTTTTCAACTCTCATGTAAAAATCCCATGCATGAGAGTGTAATACTTTTTGCACTATCCGTATTCATCGTCAAATTGTTGTAATCTTTGCAATATCGATAATACGTATTATTGCAAAACCTATTGTGGATCTCTATTTCACGTTAAAACAAATTAAAATAGTAACAATTTTAGTGTTAACAAAGTATTTATTATTTGTAATTACCACAAACAACCAATGCTCTTATGTACTTACTTCGTTCACTTCATCTTCTATATTTTATACACTTCAATATCTCTATCTCTCTATCTTCTATTTTTATTTTTATCCTTTGATCAAGAACATTAAGTTTTTCAATATATTTCATTTAACATCAAGGTAAATATAATATGTCTTCATCTTCTATCTTCATCATATCATATATATATATATATATATATAAAGTAGATAATATTCTTATTTTCATATATGTCTCCATGTTTATCACATTTTTAGGAATCTTCACTCTTTGATCAAGATCTTGAATATATTTTATATATTTAACATATTATTTTTATCTTGTCTTCATTATATATATCACATATTGTTCTTATATATGACTTTATATATAATATCATTTATATATTTAGATAAATACATATTATTCTTATATTTGATTATATATATTACAGATTATGCAATGAGGCAGGATTAGGTTTGGATGTACAATAATAAACATGAATGCATAGAAATATTATTAAAAGGTTTAAAAGAGATTATTTCATTTGTCACAATTCAACTTTCTTATATGAATGGTGAAAAAATCAGGTGCTCTTGCCAAAAATGTCGTATTCAAAAGTTCATTATGTCTAAATTATTCCATAATCATTTAGTAAGAAATGAATTCATGAAATACTATTATACGTGTGTTTCTCATGGGGAACCAATTCAAAACTCAAAGTTATACAACTATCAACGTAAATGACATTTGTTATGTTACACTCAAAGATCAAATACGTATGAGTCAATGATATATGACATGACATCAAGTTACCAACCAAATGTGGAGAGTGAAGCTTTTATCAATTAAAACACGGATATTTTATATCAATGGTTCTGGAAAATATTAAACGTGGCACATCAACCAATCTGGCCTGGTCATCAAAATGAGAGTAAACTATTAGTTACAGTAAAACAACTTAATATGGGATATGAGAACAATTAGTCTGAGCGTGTTAAAAATCAAAATATGGACTACATTAGGTCAATATTACCATAAAATAATTATATACCGGATAGTTTTTATAGCATGAAGAAATTGGTTGAAGATTTGGGTTTGCCCGTGATTAGAATCCATGTATGTAGAGATGATTGCATGCTTTATTGGGGGTAGATATTGATAAATAATCATAGAGGTTTTGTAATCTTTCCATATTCAAAGAAAATGCAGCTAAGTCGAATCCCCATAAACAACTATTTTATTTACCACTTTCTTCCAGGTTACAAAGGTTGTACGCTTCGAATGTGATAGCAGTTCACATGACATGGCATGGTGGTCATGTTAATAAACCTAGGATCATGTGCCATCCTTTTGATGGAGAGGCTTGTAAGAGGTTTGATCGTCATTATCCAATATTTGCACTCGAGCATAGAAATGTTTCACTTGGCCTTTGTTTAGATGGATTTGCGCCTTTCGGATAGTTTGAAAAATCATATTCATGTTGACCAGTAATTCTAACATCCTATAATCTACCACCGGGTATGTGCATGAAGTCACCATAGATATTTATTTCACTAATTATTCCTAGTCCACAAAGAAATATTGATATTTTTCTTCAACCATTGATATAGGAGTTATAAATGTTGTGAAATGTTGGTGTTCCTATCTATGATATTTCCCGGGGTGAAATATTTAACATGAAGGTAATGTTGTTGTGGACTATTAGTGATTTTCCTGCTTATGGAATATTGTCGGGTTAGAGTACTCAGGTAATTGATGGTTCTCCAATATGTATGAAAAAATCTAAATATTTTCTATTAAAATATGGTTGAAGGCACACAACTATTTACACCAGAGCATCCTTACAGAAATGACACACAACATTTTACAAAAGACCGAGTGGAAACAACTCTTCATCCCCATATAAAAGATGATAATGAAATATAGTCTGAAATTTCACATTACAAGCTAGTAATTGAAACTCCCAATGAGTATCCTCATAGATTTGGTGAACATCACAAGTGGACTAAGAGAAGTATCTTCTAGGAACTTCCATATTGGTTAAAACTTCTCATTCGACATAACTTAGATTTTATGCATATTGAAACGAATGTGTTTGAAACCATTATAAATACCATTATGAATATGAAGGCTAAGACGAAGGACAACATTAACGCTAAAAAGAATATGTTTCTTGTTTGTAATCGTTCAAAGCTACATATTGATCCTGATACAATGTCTCGTAATCCTAAGAAGGCTTTTATACCTTGACGAGGGAACAAAATAATATAATTTGGAAATGGCTGGAGACTTTTAAATTCTCAGATGGTTGTGTCTAATTTATCAAGATTCATTGACACAATCAAATCTAGGTTGATCGGATTGAAAATTCACAATTGCCATATTTTTGTAGAAAGGTTACTTCCAATTGCATTCAGGAAAATATTACCTAAATTTGTATGGGGAACATTGAATGATTTAAGTAATTTAATGCATGACCTTAATTATTCAACTTTGAGTTTAGCAAAAGTGGATAATTTACCAGCTCAAATACATGTTATTGTATGCAACCTTGAGAAGATATTTCCACCTTCCGTTTTTTATTCAATGGAACATCTTTTGATATATTTATCATATGAAGCAAAAACAGGAGGTCATGTACAATACATATGGATGTATCCCTTTGAGAGTTATGTACATACATTTTTTTTTATTTATCTTTGTAGAAAATAATTAAAGATACTTTATAATTTGTACCCCTTTTCAATTTAGGTTTCTAAAGAGTGTGAAGAATAAGATGAAAAACAAAGCTAGAATAGAAACATTCGTATGTAATACCTATATTCTTGAAGATATTTCAACATTTGCTTCGTATTATTTTGAATCGAATGTAAATTATAAACAAAGACAACCGCAAAGGAACACAGAAGGGTCAATGAATAAAAATGAACAACCAATTTCAATTTTCAATAACCTAAGTATGGAAATGGTGGTTCAAATATAATTATGACCATCAAAGAAATATTAGTTGCACACACGTATGTTCTACTAAATTGTTCAGAGGTGGATCCATATTATAGGTATTGAACGATCATTTCATAATTGTTAATTTTGAATTTGATAACATATTATATTCAATGTATTCCATATTAAAGGTTTTACAAGAACAAAGAAAGGATCTTGACAAAGAATTAACGTATTTCATATCATTTGGTCCAAAGACTCTAGTACTAGATATTCAATGTACTTCATTAATGGATATGTGTGAGGTCTTGTAATTTTGGATCTAATATTCAACCATGAATAGTGGTATTTGTGTTCATGCAAATGATTCTAATTACTATAGACTTTTGGAGGAGATTATTGAATTAGAATATCATAGTCCATGTTTACATGTAGTTCTATTTAAATGTTTGTGGTTTGATCCTATTAGAAATACTAGAGTTAATGAAACATATAGATTGATTAACGTGAATATGAAATAGAGATATACTAAGTACGGTTCATTTGTTCTTGCTCAACAAGCTATATAAGTTTATTATTCGAATACTCCAACCATGCGCATCTAGTGTTAGAGAAAGAGGCATCCAATGCTTCCTATCATCGAAAAAGGTTAAGTACTAGAAGGGGAATTTTTCGTAGGGAATTATGTCCATATAGCCAGAGTCAATCGTTGGAGTTTTTTTGCCCTTTATCATTATATTCAATTCAAGTGTCCCTTCATCTCGACTAGTCATTTCTTGTTATTGCCTACGTAGTCTCTGCCCCTCTTACTATACCTCTTTCCCTACTAAGGAGAAAGGTCTTTTCTTTTCATGTGATCAAGCTAGTACAATCAAGTATGAATGATCATAATTCTAGATAAATGGTTGTTTACAAAACAAAATCAAGATGAAAGATAGAGGAAATATGTACAAATGAAGTGGTGTATCAATAAGAGTATCCTACTATAGAATTATATATTCTCCTTCACATTTCCATAATTGATGTCAACGATTTGAGTAATCCCAATGTTATTAATGGTGAGTTAGATGAATTCGATGAAACTGAATTGCATGGAAGTGCTTCGTAGGAAAGTGATTATCTATAAACTAATTTGAATAATAGTACAAATGGAGATGATGAAGATTTAGAAATTGAAGAACAATCAAGAGATGACATATTTTGATGTTTTAGTTTGAAATGTAACTACTAACTTAGTTGCAGATTATTTTCCATAATATGTATTATTAAATTTTGCAATATTCTAATTATATTACATTAAAACAAGTCTTCGAATATCGCAAGTTTTTTTCTCGTGAATTAGAAGATTAATTACTTAAAATACCATTGGATCTACAATAAATACTGTATTGGCCTTCTAAATATGTTATTGGCATAAATATTGCAGTTCAACGCTAATTCTAGTTTAATGCATAAGTAGTTGCTAGGTAATATGTAGTTGTTACCTGAGAGTTCAAAATGAATTATAAAAAATATCATTGGATCTGTAATAAATAATATATTGGTCTTCTAAATATGTTATTACCGTAAATATTGTAGTTCAGCGCTAATTTTAGTTTAATGCATATATAGTTGTTAGGTAAATATGCAGTTGTTACCCGAGAGTTTAAAATTAATTACGAAAAATATCATTGAATCTGCAATAAATATTGCATTGGCCTTTTAAATATGTTATTGCCGTAAATACTGTAGTTCAACATTAATTCTAGTTTAATGCATATATAAGTAGTTGCTAGATAAATACACAGTTGTTATTCGAGAGTTTAAAATTAATTACGAAAAAATTCATTTGATCTGCAATAAATATTGCATTGGCCTTCTAAATATTTTATTGCCGTAAATATTGTAGTTCAACGCTAATTCCAGTTTAATGCATAAGTAGTTATTAGGTATGCAGTTATTACCCGAGAGTTAAAAATTAATTACAAAAATGTCATTGGATCTGGAATAAACACTACATTAGTCTTCTAAATACGTTATTGCCGTAAATATTGCAGTTTAGCACTAATTTTAGTTTAATGCGTATATAGTTGAGGGACCCTTATGACTAAAGTTATTTCGTGATAAGATTGTGTATTGAAAATATAGTTGCAATTACCTTTAGTTGAAATTTTTTAATATGGCACATTAAAACATTTTTGCACCAAATATCCCTGCCCAAACATAAGGGACTTTGAAAAAAAATTATTTTTCTTAATTTTATTCTCTCCTTCCGAATCAAATTTCTCTCAACCACAAACCCTACCTGACTCGCGCCTCCCTCAACCCCAAATCCTACCCCCTACTATTGTTGATTCCCTAATGGTCGTCGACATAGTCGAATCTTAACCGCAACCTAGACGCAACCTAGTCACAACCGAGCCGCAACCCCTCTAAAACATATCCTTAAACTCACCGCAACCTAGCTACAAACTTGTCGTAACCTCTTTGTAACCTAGCCACAACCACGCCGCAACCTCATTGATTCTTCCTTAACATCAATCAATATGATATGTTTTATGGTTTATAAATTACAAAAATCGATTCTTCTTCAACCATGAAAGTTTTATGATTATTCTAGTTTAACATTGATACATGTTTACTTTTATATTGTACTTATAGATGGTTTCATTTCAGTTTGATTTAATTTCGTGTTGCGGGTGTGCTAAAGTCTTATAAGATGAGATCTCACCGTTCAATGAAGAACTCTTTCTTTTGTACTTCTTGATTTACCTAACGTGTTGTTTTCGGTAATATAGATTAGTGTTTCTTTTCCATTTTATTGAAATTCATGTTCAAGCCTAGTCTTAGTTGGCCAGGTTTATTTTGGTGATACTCTATCAACAGCGAACCTCGATGTGATGTATGGTTGAAGTGTTTAATGAAAAATCTTTTATGTGTTTGATAAGCCTTACTTTTTCTTAAATGAATGATCAAATTCCTATGTGTATTGTCACGGGTTTGTTCTTTTCACCAATGAACCGTGCGGAACTAGTTATTATTTTCGTAAGATTGAATAACTAGTCAGCCTTACTCAAAGTAACACTTGAATAAATACAAGAACTTTAGAGCGAGAAAGTATCTCTTACAAAAGTAGTATTATATTGATTGAATACTTGATGACCTTAAACTACAAGTATTTATATGCCTTGAGTAAACTACAAGTCAAGCAACTACGACAAGTAAAGCATTAAATGTAATAGGTTGAGTGTGGGAATAAGTTGAGTGTGGGAATAGGTTTAGTGTGAAAGTAGTAATGTCTTGTTTAGAAGCGTATTGTGATATTCTCCCCCACTCAATCTGGCGACGTCCTCTTCGCGTCCTCCTTGTAGGCCTCGATAATGTGTTTGAAATTCCATAACACTAATTCGTTTTCCCATCTTGCGTCACTTTCTGGTAACCCTGCCACTTAATGAAATATTCGATGTAACTTGGATGGGTACCCCTTCTCGGTATCACCCGATGTGTCAGTATCTCTTCGGCTTCTTTTTCGGGTAAGATTGTGATTATTGTGGGAGATCTCTTTGATTCACCTCTACTTGGATATTCTTTATCTTCATGATAAGTTTTGAGTAAACTTACATTGAATAAGGGGTGCATCTCCAAATTTGATGGCATCTTTAAGCGATAGATCAGTTTTACAATCCATTTCTCCACAAGGAAAGGACATTCGTATCGCCTCACAAACCCCTTATGAACTTTGGGAAATCGTCATCTTGATGGAGGAGAAGTTTTACTATCACTTAGTTTCATCCGAACTCCAAGTGTCTTCTTTTCTTGTCCTTCCATTTATTCGTTCTCTTGGCGGTCATGGCAATTTTACACTTCTCTTCCTTGAAGAGAAACTCCTTTGATTGCCTCTTCAGCTCCTCCAATTTGGAAGGTTCCATGCGATAGGGACCGGTTGCCGATGGTTTAGTACATTTGACTAACTCTTTTCCGTGATCCACCTCTCTCTTAGGGTGGAGGTTCTTTGGTAATTCAGAGGGAATTACATCCTAAACTTTCTCTAGGACAGATGTAACTTCTGGAGGCGTCTTCTCTTGCGACACAGTTTGTTCAACTTCTTTCAAGGTAACAAAATATGATTGGTGGGACTTCTTCATACCTTTTGAGAGTTGCATGGCAGAGAGGTGCCTAGTTTCTCTCTTTCCCTCTCTTGTTAAAGGTATTGTGCAAGTATTTCCTTGTTCTAGAATGTACATAGTATTTGCGGAAGGGGGAAGGAAGGCATTTACCTTGTCTATAAACTCTATGCCGAGAACCATTTTATGTCCATGTCAATAATGGAGAAATCCAGAAGGCCAGTCCACTCCCCCAAGTTGACCTTACATTATAAGCAATTCCATAAGTTGCACTTGGTGCCGAGTTGACTACTTTAAGCTACCCATTCTCTTTGGTATACTTGATACCCAGTCTTCTCGCCTGATAGAAAAATTAAGTAAGTTAATTTTTGGAACCGGTCAGACGAACTAAACAGTTGTTAACTTTCATGTGCAGATACAGATCAAAACCGTATGAATCGGTTGGGGTATCAAAACCGGTTGCTGCTATACTTCAAAGAAACCAGTTTCAAGTGATCAAGTTAAAGATCAGAGGAACCGGTTTTCACTTTCTCAAGCGACCGGTCAGCAAAGACAAAACTTTACATACCAGCCGGATCATACTACACAAGATACAAAACCGGAAGACTCAAACTTCAAGAGTGACGTACCATGACGAAAGAAACGTGTCTTGAAAGAATAAAAGAAGATCGGATCCGATCGGAAGCATGCGAGGAAAGCAATGATGCTTTATTGATCTGAAGTTGACAACCTGAGGTGCATGTCCAACACGTGTCCAAATCTAAAAACCGACTATGTCATCTTCTGCTTAGAGCTGCCTGCATGACTGCCAGGTGTTGAGGAAGGTGAAACGTGCAAGCAACCTCTCCGCACCAGGCGTGATAATGATCGACCAATCCGAAGGAGAGAGAAGAAAACGACCGTTGGCTCTTCTCAGCTATAAAAGGAAGATGAAATGTCTTCATTAAATGCAAGTTACGAACACAGTTGTGAAATTACAGATTACGAAAAACATTAAGTTAGAGAGATAAACTTCCATATTCCAAAACCGGTGTGTCTAAAACCGGAAGTTTTCTATATTGTGTTGTGTTGAGTTGTTGTATTACATCAAAGAGTGAGTTTGGTGTAACCGGCGAGTAGCGAAGTTGGGCTCGACCGGAGGTATTGTGATAACTATAAAAGTTAGTGGAGATCCTTCTCATAATCTGAGAAGAAGGGGTGACGTAGGAGAGTTCGCTCCGAACATCCATAAAAATCCTTGTCTCGTGTTCTTTCTTTCGCTTTCATTACTTACTTACTTATCCTAACATCAAACCAAATTAATCGTACTCCTTAAACCGGTCCATTTATATTCTTAAAACCGACTCCTCCTAAAACATCATCTAAAGTCGCAAACGTTGCTTCAACCTGAAACAGACATTTCCGCCCTTGAACCCGGTTAAAGAGTCTGTGACAGTTTGTGCAGTGCTGAGAACGGTTTTAGTCTTTAACTGGACTATCACCAAAGTGTGTTGTGTGTTGTAAGCGGCCACCCTTCCGAAACCGGAAACACCCCGGTCCTCCAAGGGCGTCCCCGATCCTAACAAGTGGTATTAGAGCGAGGTTCTTAGCACTCAAGCAACCGAAGAAGATGGGAAGCATGACCCACAGCGACAAGCCGCCAATGCTAAACAGCGAAGCGTTTAGCAGTTGGAAGAAACAGATGTATCTACATCTGATTACATTAGATGATGAGATGAACCGAGTCCTAAAAGAGGGACCGATCAAGATCAACAAGGAGGCAGACCTATGGACGAATGAAGATCGAAGACGAAGTAACCTGGACAACCATTGCATGAGGCACATCTACAAGGCTATAGATGATAACACTCTGAACAAAATATCAGAGTGTGAGAATGCAAAGGAAGCCTGGGAAACGATCATTCAGATCCATGAGGGAAACGAAAGAACTAAGGAGAACAAAATCTTGGTGGCTACACAGAAATATGAAAACATAAGGATGAAACCGGGGGAAAACATGAAGGAATTCAGCAACCGGTTCACTAGTGTAGTCAACGAGCTTCAAACACTCAGAAAGAAGTATGACAACCGAGAAGTAATCATCAAAGCCCTAAGATCTCTGCCAAGCACATGGGACATCAAGACCATGGTGATGAGGGAATCGAGCACCCTTGGGCAGATGAAGTTGCATGATGTGTTCGAGGATCTAAAAGCCTACGAGTTCGAGATCAAGTCTCGGATCGAAGACGAAGCATCCACATCAACCGCAACCAGAGCTTTGGTTACATCGGTGGAACCGGCGGTCCAAGTATCAACCGTTCCGGCTCCAGTCAAAAACACCGAACAAATTACTGAAGATGTCATGGCGATGCTAGCTCAGAAATTCAGGAAATTCATGAAGAAGAGCCAGCCACCATCTAATAATGATTTTAATTATAATTATGTAGACAAATCAAATAAAAGATGCTATAACTGTGACGGTTTTGGACATTTCAGGTCAGAGTGTAGAAAAACCAAGAAGAGACGATAGAAAACCGGAAGGAAACTATCAGGGAAACAACTATCAGGGGAACAACTACCAAAACAATCGGTACCAGGGAAACAACTACCAAGGGAGCAACTACCGGGGAAACAACAACCAACGAAACGACTACCGGAGAAACGATGATCAACATGCTGACGAAGGAAAAGTGATTCAGAAAGCGCTCATTGCATCCGACGGCGGAAGCGAGTGGGCATACTCCGATAATGAAGACGGTGAAGAGAAAGTAACCTGCTTCATGGCAAACGACGAAGAGGTATTTGATTTCTCTTCTGACGAGTTTACCAAAGAAGATCTGGTTTCTGCACTCAACCAAATGGTTGCTGAGTTCAGAAACATATCTGCATACATACCAACTCCGATAGAATCTAAAGCCGAACGAATAAATAATGCATATGATAAAACATGTGAAATGTATGAACCGGATGAACTATTCTCCGATAATGAGAAGACAGTTCAACCGGTAACCGAAACCGATGAACGAGAAATGTACGTCACGGCTGCGTGGGAGAGATCACGTCAAGCGGTAAAACAAATGTGTAACTATAAAAGACACCCAAAGTGTAGGTATGGTATCGGTTACGAACCAAATAAACGAAACGAATCAAAACAACCTAACGGGATAAAACTCACGAAAAATAATCTTCCGTTTATAAAATTTGTCAAGAGTTCACAAACCGAAAATGACTTAAAACCGGAAGAAACGCTTAAATATGTAAGTCCTACCGAATCAGAAAAATGGCTCCATCCTGAGAAAAGGAAAGACAACCGGAAACAAAATAAACCGAATAAAACTCGACATCAAAGAAACTCATCACAACATAAGGCATTCTTGAGCAACAGCCAAGAAGTTAAGCAAAATATTATAAAAACAGATACCGGAAAGGTGATCCGACTTATTCAAGTTTGGATCCCAAAGGGACTAATCAACCATGGACCCAACTGAATGTGGGTACCAAAAAGGTGTAAATAATTGTTTGTTGCAGGTTAGGAGGAGCAACCAGCTAAAGAATTCAGAATGGTACTTGGAGAGCGGATGCTCAAGGCATATGACCGGAAACAAGGAGCTACTAACCGATATCAAGTACGAAACCGGAGCAATCATCACATTCGGGGACAACTCGAAAGGTAAAACCGTGGGCAAGGGTAAGATTGTCCATGGTGATCTATCCATAAGTAATGTACTCTTAGTAGAAAAATTACGTTTTAACCAGTTAAGCATAAGTCAAATGTGTGATGTGGGTTACAAAGTTGAATTTCATAAAAACTCATGTTTAGTTAAAAACCAAGATGATGACATTCTTTTAACCGGTAACCGGATGGGAAACATTTACAAAGTTGATTGGAAAACTGATTTTGAAAAACCTGTGTGTATGATAGCCGGAAATGATCCAAACTGCCTTTGGCATAAACGGTTAAACCATTTGAATTTCAAAACGATTAACTTCATTTGTTCCAAGGAACTAGTTCACGGTTTTCCAAAAGTTAAGTTTCCAAAAGATAAAGTATGTGCTGCATGTTAAATGGGCAAACAAGTAAAATCATCTTTCAAAAATAAAGGAAATTATCAATCTGAACGATGCTAAGAACTCTTGCATATGGATCTGTTTGGTCCGGTCAAAGTAACTAGTTTAGAAGGCATGCATTATACTATGGTATTTATTGATGATTATTCTAAATTTACTTGGGTTACTTTTCTAGCTTCTAAAAATCAAGCAACTCCAAACATGATTAAATTGATTTTGAGAATACAAAATGAAAAATCCATTCGAGTGAACAAAATCAGAAGTGATAGAGGAACTGAGTTTATAAACAGTAATTTAACTACTTTTCTTGATGATTCTGGTATTAGACACGAGTTGTCTAGTGCCAGAACTCCTCAACAAAATGGCCTGGCTGAGAGAAGAAACCGGACTCTCAAGGAAGCCGCAAGGTCAATGATAGTTGATTCGGGTATTGCTCAAAAGTTTTGGGTTGAAGCTATCAACACCGCTTGCTATACACAAAATCGATCTTTAGTAACTAAACGGTTTTCTAAAACTCCATTTGAAATTTACTTTGATCAAATTTCAAGTGTACGGTATTTACTTTGGTAGCAAATGTTTTGTTCACAATAACGGCAAGAATTACTTGACCGCTTTTGATGAAAAATCCGATGAGGGAATAATGTTGGGATATTCAGCTGTGAGTAAAGCCTACAGAATATACAATACTAGGACTTTAACAGTTGAAGAAACCACTCACGTTGTTTTCGATGAATCGGTTGAACGAAACACTGCATTACCCTTCGATCTTCACAACAGAATGGAAAATTTTAATATCTATTCTGATGATGAAGACGAGGTTCCGGTTTTTAGACGATTTGTCAAGGACCAAGCGGTTGATGTTGAACCTCAGCCTGATCAAGTTGCTTTATCGCAGAAAGTTGACGCTTCAGTTTCTACTGAAGAAATCGGTCGGTCTGACTCTGTTCAACCTACCGATCAGTCTAACCTTGATCAGCCAACCGAAAGCTTGATAGACACGTCTCGGATTAACCTCAGAAGGAACAAAAATCATCTTCTTGAACTGGTAATAGGTAACATATCCTCACCCGTCCGAACTAGGCAACAAAATTTAGATCACTATGAAAACTCTGCTTTCATATCACAAATTGAGCCGAAAAAGGTGGATGAAGCATTGTTAGATCCAGATTGGATCTTAGCGATGCAAGAGGAATTAAACGAGTTTGAGAGAAATAAAGTCTGGTACCTAGTCCCTAGACCGAAGAACAAACCGGTTATAGGAACACGATGGGTATTCAGAAATAAACTCAATGAAGACGGTTTAGTTACGAGGAACAAAGCCCGGTTAGTGGCTCAAGGCTATAAACAGGAAGAATGCGTTGATTTTGAAGAATCATTTGCCCCTGTAGCTAGACTTGAGGCCATTAGAATATTTTTAGCATATGCAGCTTTTAAAAATTTCAAAGTTTTTCAAATGGATGTTAAGAGTGCTTTTCTAAACGGTAAAGTAAATGAAGAAGTGTATGTTAATCAATCTCCAGGTTTTAAAAATCCAGAACACGAAAATCATGTTTACCGGCTGAATAAAGCTCTCTACGGTTTGAAACAAGCTCCAAGAGCTTGGTATGATATTTTGACACAATTCTTATTTGATCACAAATTTACAATAGGTTCGGTAGACAAAACACTCTTCAAATTTGAAAGGAAGGAACAAATATTACTTGTTCAGATTTATGTTGATGATATCATATTCGGATCAACCGATCCAAAATTATGTGACAAGTTTTCGAAAATGATGACTGATAGATTTCAAATGAGTATGATGGGAGAATTGAGTTTCTTTTTAGGACTTCAGGTTAAGCAGATTGAAGCCGGAACCTTCATAAGTCAACCGAAGTACACAGCCGAACTGCTGAAAAATTTGGGATGGATACATGTGCCGAAGCGGCTACGCCAATGAGTCCTTCCGTAAAGCTGTACAAAGATGATGATGGTCAAGCCGTTGACATCACAGCATATCGAGGAATGATCGGATCATTGCTATATCTCACAGCCAGTCGACCTGACATTTTGTTTGCGGTCGGAGTGTGCGGAAGGTTCCAAGCAAATCCAAAACAATCTCATTATACGGCGGCCAAAAGAATTCTAAAATATCTAAAGGGAACTCAAGAAGTGGGAATTTGGTACCCAAAAGACTCGAGCTTAAACCTCATAAGCTACTCAGATGCCGATTACGCAGGATGCAAAATCGATAGAAAAAGCACAAGTGGAACCTGTCAGTTCTTAGGCGACCGGTTAGTCACTTGGAGCAGCAAGAAACAAACATCTGTTGCAACATTAACCGCAGAGGCAGAGTACATAGCGGCTGGAAGTTGCTGTGCACAACTTCTCTGGATCCAACAGCAACTAAGGGACTTCGAGATAGAAGCCAAGGAATCTCCAATTTTCTGTGACAACACCAGCGCCATAGCGATTACATACAATCCGGTGTTGCACTCAAGAACAAAGCATATCGATATAAGACACCATTTCATACGGGAGCATGTTCAGGAGAAACACATCCGGCTGGAATATGTCTCGACCGAGCAACAAGTAGCGGATATATTCACAAAACCGCTACAGGAAGCTAAGTTTTCTCACTTTAGAAATATCTTGGGACTTACTAATCTTAATCAATTGATATCATGATTATGCATGCATGTAAGAAATCGGGATATGTGTTCAGGGAGAAGCTCTTTCTTCTCAAACCATATTCAAATAGGCCATTGATAAATCAAAAATGCTAACCGGGAGGAAGTCTCCGGTTATGCCCGATTACTTCATAGTTTCAAATCACATGTATATTTACTATACGGTTAAAATAACCAGGTTTAAGTAGATATAATAAATCCAAAGTTGAACAAATATTGACATAAATCAACCTTTCTTCACAATCGGAACAAAATATCCTACTAAAACCGGTCATGGAAAACCGTTTAGTACAAATGCATTCTGGTCTGATGGAATGAACTTCTCCGGCTAACCTGGGATGACTGACTGAGTTTTCATGTATATTTTGAAAAATGAAGCCTGTAATCAATAAAAACAAGTCTACCACAATCGAGATGACGACATGTGTCCATCATCAAGAGAGGGAGACTCACATCTTGTCAATAGATATTTGTCATCATTATTATCTTGGTAATAATTAGATTTTATCTTGGAAATAAACATTAGTTACTTCAACAAGTTAAAGTATATTAAATGACTGATGACATCATCAAGCATGCTTAAAACTCATTAATCTAGCCGAACCCTTGGCTATATAAACCACCCTTAAACCTTCACAAAACTTCACAAGTTTACTATTCACAAGTATCATTCTTGAGATAAACCCTCTCTCTCAAGAACATGAACACCAACTCGCTAGCAAAGAAGATTCTATTAGCAGATTTTAATTCAATCTACCAATATGAAGATCACGAAGTCAAAGAAATGTTCTTAGCCGTAGAAAGAAGCGGGCTAAGAAGCTTCCTCGAAAATAGATTCATTCTCGACTACCTAGTAGTCGAAGAATTCTTTCAGACCGGAAAAGAAGTGCATCGAGATATAATCGTTGCACAAGTCTACGGTCAAAAACTCTTATTCAGCGAGACAGATTTCGCTGTATACTGCGGTTTGCCTAATGAAGGGGTAACCGACTTAACATACTCCCCGGTGACCATGGAAGAGATGTGTCGCCGGTTCTCAGGATCTGACATCCCGGTTAAACCCTGGGGTGTTAAAAGCCAACTATCTCATAAGTACCAGCTTCTCTGTGAGATTCTGGGAAAGTCCGTTTTGGGCAGAGAGAAAAGCTACTACTACACCCAAAGGCTTTTCGAGATGATGATTGCTGTAACGGTTGGGACACCGGTTAACTAGTCCTGGATCATCTTCAGTAACCTGAAGAAGATGCTACTCTCCAACAAAACCGGCTACGCTCCTCAGCTGAGCGGTTTTTGTGCAAGTCTGGACATCCACTCCGGACCGTTCGTAACCCTCCATCCAAGGCATGTGCTCACCAAGGAAAGAGTACAAGAGATGATCGACCGGTGGGAAACAGTGAAGGCTAGAAGAAATCAAGCGGCTGAGTCATCTAACGTCTAGCCTGTCCTTTTCCTTTGTTATATTTTATTTCCTTTCCAAAACCGGTAATTTTGTTTTACTACCGGTTTTGTACATCAATCAATGAATTAGATTTCCTTCCTCTCTTGAGTTAAAATTAAAAATCATAAATGATCAAACATTTAATGTGCCGTATCAAAATAAAATCAGATCACTCTTGGAAATACAAATATTCATTCTCAATAAGCATGCCTGACATGATTCGACAAGACATATCTTTATTCCCTTGAAAAATCACAAAATCATTAATGACTAGACATAAACGGCTAGATTTTTCAAATATTCTTATTAAATGCTCTCAACCGTTCCAAGCTATAAAATGGAACTCAACCCCCCCATTCTCAAAACATATTTCCTGCATTCCTTCTCTCTAAAACTTGAAAGTTCAGAAAAATCCTTCCAGAACCTTCCTCAATCCTCCACATAATGTCGGCCGAACTCAGAAATACCCTTATCGTCGATTTCGAAGACATCAAAGACAGTGCATACTATGAATGTATTTTTCAACATATCATACATTCAGGGCTCCAAGGTTTTTTAAAGGTTCAGACACTATCCTCGTGGAGGAGGTGTGTGAATTTTTCAACAACGGTCATGTTCTAGATGATGGCAGCATTCGCACCATCGTCGACGGTCAATTCCTTCGGTTTACCGAAGAGGAATTCGCCAACTTCTTTCACCTTCCAACTGAAGGTTTTTCAGACTTCCCAACGCCGTTCCTGTCGGCTAAGGAAGACTTTTCCCATATGTTCTCTTCTTCCAATACTCCGATCAAAGACTTTGGAAAGAAAGAAACCCTCGCTCCTCACTAACAAGTCCTGCATGACTTGGTTCAAAGGTCTATCATGGGCCAAATGCCTAACCAAAACTACAACCGGGAGGCTTTCGACATCATGATAGCCATCATTCGAAACTCGTCGATCAACTGGGCAACCTACCTCTTCAACAAACTGAAGCGGCTCATGACCGTTGCAAGGGGAAGGACCAGTTTCGCTCCTCAAATCACCCGGTTCCTGATGTCTAAGCGCCGCAACCTTGGAACCGGTGTTCCGGTTGGACCGTCCAACACTATCACCATGCTCATGATGCACAGGTGGATAGCAAGAATTGAGGAACGGTCACCCGAAAACACCGTGGAAAAGTGGTACGAAAGGATGGTGGAAGGGGATTGGTTCAAAGAAGACTAAGTTATCTGTCTTTCCTTTCCGGTTTTGGTCATTTTGTTGTACGACCAAAACCGCTCAATGTTCAATATTCTTATTTATGAAATATTTAATCTTCAAAGTCTCCGGTTTTTCATTTATATCTTTCTTTCCGGTTTCTTAAACTTATACACAAAATCTTAAGGTTAACCTAAAAACTTCCGGTTAGCAAGTCTTCAAGTAAAACCGGAACTTCGAGGAAAAATGAAAAGTTTGAAAAACTTAACCGCCCACGGTTTTACCTCCCAAAATTTACCGCGCATGGGTTTTCCGCACTTACCGCCGAAAGTTACTGCAGTAACTTTTGGAGGGAAAGTTGGCGCCAAAAACATCAAACGACGGTTCGTCTTCCAACCGTTCGGAATCGCCATCCATATAAGTTCACATCATCTCATTCGACACTTGTGCTTTCTCTCTCTACAAATCTCCAGATCTTCAAAGGCTCTCTTATCTCTGATCATCATCGTTCTTCATATTTTCTTCTCAAAACTATCATGGATCTAAGCAAAGCCCCTTTTCAATGGATGTTGTAAGTGGATTTCGCGGATATTGATGAACATGCCGATGACAAAAACAAGGCTGTTCTTCAATCTTTAAGGGATTCTGGGTTGGAGAAGTTTCTATCGGGTCCGTTCATCATTTATCCGGCGGCGGTGACGGAGTTTCTGGCGACGGCGACACTCACAAAGAGGAAGATCTCCGCCACAGTCAACGGGAAGGCCATTCTAATCACCGAAGAGTTATTTGCTGAAGCTCTCGGTCTGCCCAACACCGGTCTGGACCTAAAGATTGACCTAACCGCTGCAGAATCAAACGCTGTCTGGTTGGTGGTTTCTTTCTCAGATCAGGATCTGGTGATCCACTCTAGCCGGAGGAATAAGCTAAAACCGGAATTCAGATGGTTGCTGACTGTCATTGCCCGCTCACTCCAAGGAAGAGGAGGTAATTTCGATAACCTGACGAAACTTAAACTCAAGATGCTGATGGCCATTGTCCGCGGTGACAAGGTGGATTGGGGATACGTCATTTTCGAAGAATTTTGCCAGATGGTGATTAAGAAGGATGGCCGGGTTCAGGCCTTCGCAATGCAGATCGTCAAAATCCTTGAGTTCCTTAATGTGGAACTGGGTGAAGGTAAACCGCTTCCAATCATTAATATTCTCGATTCAGAGTCAATGATTGAGAAACCGGAGAAGGCGATCAAACCCAAGTCATCTAGAACAAAGTCGTCCAAAGGGACCAGCTCTTCCGCTCCGACTGAAGAAGTCACCAAGCAAAAGAAACCGAAAAGAAAAGCAGTTGAAACCGAAGCCCCACAAGAACCGAAGGGGAGGAAGAAGGCGGCTGCAAGGAAGAGTTCCAACAAACCGGCGGACTCCGAGAAAACTCTTTCCTCGGATAAACCACCAGAAAGAACCGCAGACGTCATTCAACCCATCCCCATCAATACCGTTCACCCTACCCCCGTTCCATCTAATTCTCCAAGGCAAACTGAATCCTCGGGGAGCCAAGAAAACAAGTCAGCTTCAAAGGAGGAAGCAGAGGTAAGTATTCATTCTGAAACCTCCAAGTCACCAAGCAAAAGAATTGAAGAGGTAATAGCCAACGTGGGCTTAAACACCTCTGAAGCAATTGAGGATGTTATCCAAGACATTGCAAAGGAAACCGAAGAGGACGATGTGTCAAGTCGTTGCAAATCAATTGATCAGGTTGAGATACCCGATCAGAGTGAGGCACAACCGGTCGAAGAAATGGCCAAAACAGCAGACATTACACTTCCGGCTTAGGAGGGTAATCTTGAAGAACAGGAACCATCCGGTTCCGCAGGAGGCAAGACAGCTCCAGAAAACCAATCGGCTCAAGATGGGCCATCTGATTCAGCCACAATACCTGAAGGTTCTGTTCAGGTCAACAAAGGAAAAGGGGTTCTCATCGAGGATTCGACGGTAACAGGAAAAGGTACGCTGTAGACCGGTTCTCAACCAGAAGTCATAACCGGGAACGAGGTTCCCTTTACCGCAGAACAAGAAGATGAAGTATTCGAGGAACTTCTCAGGGACATGAACAAGGGTGCAAGTGATGCGATAGCTCCATACCTCATGTGGGTGAAGCTCAGGTGTGAAACAAAGTTATCCGACATGGCTCCAGGATTGAGCGGCAACAAACATTGGGACAGGCTCATCAGGCTGGAAGAGAGGGCCCTCCAGTTAGCTCACACCGACCTTATCCAACCAGCTTTTAGTAAAACCGTAGTAATTCTTGAAAACGCTCGGTTACAAGCAGTGGAGAATGCTTTTCAAGAAACTGAAGGAGCGACGCTAACTCCGATTGAAATGAGAATGGCCGAACGATTCATTGCGGTGCGAGAAAAGCTCGTACAAAATCTCGATCATTTTGATATGCAGTGGAGGAAAGGTTGCCGAAGCCAACTCAATAATGCCGACCTACATCAAAGTAAGCCATTCTATGTGGTCGGTGAGACATCCGGAACGACGGAAAACCTGGAACAAGACTCTTCTCAAACTGCTAAAGCTCCGGAAATCGATCAAATAAAGCAAGCGGTGGTTGATACAGTTGACTCATGCCTTGGAAGTTATAAAACTGCAACCGATGAGAGGATTGCAACGGTTGAAGCTAATCTATCAAACACTATAAGAGCCATGATAGATGCGGCTATGCAGACCTCAGTCAAAACCTTGATCGCCGAGTCCATCCAAACCGCAACCGCTCCCTTATTAGACATGCTGCAGGCAATGGCCATTCAAATTGGGGAGATGTCCAAAATCCAAGTCAGCAACACTCAAACGCAAATCGAGTCGGATGCTGAAATCGCTAAGAGGTTGCAAGAGGAAGAAATGGAAAGGGAACGGGTGCAGAAGGAGATCGAAGACAAAGATTATGAGCTTGCCCAAAAGTGCAACGAGGAGGAACAGGCAGGCATCCAGGAATCCCAACCGGTTCAACCGTCCCATTCAATGAACACAAGGAATAAGAAGAAACGGAGCGCGGTTGCAAAAGTAATCAAGCGGGCAGAACAAAGAGCAGTTGTACCAATCGTGCTAAATGTGCAACCGCTTGATGAAGAAGAAGAAGAAGACACTGAGGAACTTAACCAGCGGAAGAGAAGGGCAATTGAAGGCTCAACCGCAACTCCAAGCTTTAGACCAATCATTGCTCCACCGCTTCCTCCACCAAAACCAGTCTGTGCCAGTTTTGGGTTCAGCAAAAAGACTCCCAGTCGTTCAAGTGTATGGGCCGGAATGCTGATTGACGCTGAAAGACGCGAAAGGGAGTGGAAGGCAAGAGAAGAGGAAGAAAGAAGACAGCTTGAGAAAGAACTGGAAAAAGAGCTTCACAAGGGGGGACTATCCAAGCCTTAATCTTTCTACTTTTGTCTTTCAAAACAGTTTTTGTTTAACTATGTTTCTGAACTCGGATATGTTATCATATTTCTCTCCGCTAAGTTTTCACACACCTTCTTCAAAAATCAAACACACGTCCTTGAAACATTTTCTTCAAACTCAAAAATAATAAATACTCAAGTCTCTAAATAAAGTTTTTCAAACTGGCCACACATTACAAGTTTTGAATATTTATTCTAAATAATCAAAAAGGGAGAAATTGATAGAAAAATTAAGTAAGTTAATTTTCAAACCGGCCACACATTACAAGTTTTGAATATTTATTCTAAATAATCAAAAAGGGAGAAATTGATAGAAAAATTAAGTAAGTTAATTTTCAAACCGGCCACTCATTACAAGTTTTATTCTAAATAATCAAAAAGGGAGAAATTGATAAAAAAATTAAGTAAGTTAATTTTTGGAACCGGCCAGACGAACTAAACAGTTGTTAACTTTCATGTGCAGATACAGATCAAAACCGTATGAACCTGTTGGGGTATCAAAACTGGTTGCTGCTATACTTCAAAGAAACCAGTTTCAAGTGATCAAGTTAAAGATCAGAGGAACCGGTTTTCACTTTCTCAAGCGACCGGTCAGCAAAGACAAAAGTTTACGTACCAGCCGGATCATACTGCACAAGACACAAAACCGGAAGACTCAAACTTCAAGAGTGACGTACCATGACGAAAGAAACGTGTCTTGAAAGAATAAAAGAATATCGGATCCGATCGGAAGCATGCGAGGAAAGCAATGATGCTTTATTGATCTGAAGTTGACAACCTGAGGTGCATGTCCAACACGTGTCCAAATCTGAAAACCGACTATGTCATCTTCTGCTCAGAGCTGCCTGCATGACTGCCAGGTGTTGAGGAAGGTGAAACGTGCAAGCAACCTCTCTGCACCAGGCGTGATAATGATCGACCAATCCGAAGGAGAGAGAAGAAAACGACCGTTGGCTCTTCTCAGCTATAAAAGGAAGATAAAATGTCTTCATTAAATGCAAGTTACGAACACAGTTGTGAAATTACAGATTACGAAAAACATTAAGTTAGAGAGATAAACTTCCATATTCCAAAACCGGTGTGTCTAAAACCGGAAGCTTTATATATTGTGTTGTGTTGAGTTGTTGTATTACATCAAAGAGTGAGTTTGGTGTAACCGGCGAGTAGAGAAGTTGGGCTCGACCGGAGGTATTGTGATAACTATAAAAGTTAGTGGAGATCCTTCTCATAATCTGAGAAGAAGGGGTGACGTAGGAGAGTTCGCTCCGAACATCCATAAAAATCCTTGTCTCGTGTTCTTTCTTTCGCTTTCATTACTTACTTACTTATCCTAACATCAAACCAAATTAATCGTACTCCTTAAACCGGTCTATTTATATCCTTAAAACCAACTCCTCCTAAAACATCATCTAAAGTCGCAAACGTTACTTCAACCTGAAATAGACATTTCCGCCCTTGAATCCGGTTCAAGAGTCTGTGACAGTTTGTGCAGTGCTGAGAACGGTTTTAGTCTTTAACCGGACTATCACCAAAGTGTGTTGTGTGTTGTAAGCGGCCACCCTTCCGAAACCGGAAACACCCCGGTCCTCCAAGGGCGTCCCCGATCCTAACATCGCCTCTTTTACCTCTATAAAGTTGTGGTTGGCTCCTGTATCCAATAAAGATTTAACCACGTGGTTTCTTACTTTTGTTTCCACAAATAGTCGTCATTTCTTCGCGGACTTTGGCTTCTCAAACTTTTCTTTAACGACACTAAGGAGATTTAACGACCCCAATCGAGCTTCATCATGAAGGCGTTCTTGCTCCTCCATCAAAGTGGATAGTATGTTCTTCATAGGGTAATATCTTGCTTTGTGCGGCCCTTCACAAAAGAAACACTTTATTCGGGGTCTCTCCACATTTCTCGTCCTGGTCTCCTCTACGATTGGGTTTCGTAAACTTAATTAGGTCTTCATTGTTGTATAAATGGCCACCATTTTCCCCCTCTTCATTCCTCTCATAGGCCGACTTTGGTTTCTCTTGTCTTCTTATTTGGACAAGAGATTCAGCCACGGCAATAGCGGTGTTTATCTTGGACATCACGTCATTCCAACTCCAGCTTCGCCCACATCTGTAGACCATCAGTGAAGGCAAATAAGGCTTTGTCGTCTGAATAGTTAGGGATCTTAAGGAGAGTAGCGATGAACTCCTTGACATACTCCTTTATACTCCCCCTTTGTGAGAGTCACCGCAACTTAGCCCTTGCTTCTCGAATGTCGAATTTAGGATAGAACTGTCACTTGAGTTCCTCCTTGAATTCACATTAGATATTGATAGTACATAGACCTCTTTCTATGTCACTAATTCTTCTCCTCCACCACAGCATTGCGGTGTCTTCTAGGTACGTCGTGGAAGTATCTATCTTTCTCACCTCTTCCACTAGGACGAGTGCTTTAAAGTACTAATACAGACCCCACAAAAAGTGGTCGATCTCTTTTACGTTCCTCTCTCCTAAATATGCTTTAGGCCTTGGAAGGTCTATCCTTGTCGGATTATGGACTCCTATAGGCGCACGTCCGCACTCTTGCTCAACTTCCTTCTTGTAATTTAGTAACGCCACTTCCTCTTTAGTTTCTTGTAATTTAGATGTCATTACCTCAAATTTCTCGTTAAAGGTACTGATCTCACCAAAAAAGGGTCTGCTCCATGATCTGAGTTTGCTCTCGACATTTGGACAACTCCTCATTCAAGGCACCTAGCATCCCTTCTCAGAGCTCGTCTCTCTCCTTCTTGAGCTCGGAGATGCGTTCATCTAGGTCCCTGAAGTTATCTTGTCTGTAAGTCACAGTGAGTTCTACTTTTTCCAACATGGAGACAATGTCAGCGATAACATCTCTCGATCTCCCCCTTTCTTTGTTGATTTTGGATCCTCCCGTTTGAACTTGGCTCGGGTTCCTAAGATCATCTCTGATCTCTTGAGGAATTTTATCCATTCCATCAATGTTGTTAGTAGTTGTACTTTCATTCGATCTCTTTGTCATTCTTCTTTGATACCAATTGTCATGGGCTTGGTCTTTTCACCAACGAACCGTGTGGTACTAGTTATTATCTTCGTGAGATTGAATAACTAGTCATCCTTACTCAAAGTAACACTTGAATAAACACAAGAACTTTATAGAGAAAAAGTATATCTTACAAAAGTAGTATTATATTGATTGAATACTTGGTGATTTTTACATTGTGAACTACAAGTATTTATATGCGCCTTGAGTAAACAACAAGTAAAGCAACTATAATAAGTAAAGTATTAAATGTAATAGGTTGAGTGTGGGAATAAGTTGAGTGTGGGAATAGGTTAAGTGTGACAGTGGTAATGTCTTATTTGGAAGCGCACTGTGACAATATGATTGTTACTTGTGTCAATATATTCTTGTGTTCATCTAGTGAATATATCAACATTGTATACAGTTATGCTTCAATAAAGTGAAACGAACCAGTCTTAATTCTAAATACGAAATCATTGTCGTGTATCCTTTTATACGGTACTATATTTTCTCATTAGATTTAGTTTCTTGATTTATAGTGATCATAGGGCTTTGTCATGTTTTTATCAAATTTCTGAACTAGCAACTGTATTTCTCAGTGGGTGTGTTTATGTGACAATAAGAAATGAAATTGGCACAACAATCTAAGGTGGTATGTGTATCATCATTTAAATGAAGTTAACTTGAAATATATCTTTGTTCTTCATTTGTTGTTGACATCCAGAATACCAACAATGCACTTCTCCATTCAGAATTTGCTTCACCCAATTTTCAATTATGATTCTTGTTTATGAGTAATACAACGTTACAGTTGGAAGTTTAATAATGTAGTATCTCATAATTTGGACAAGAAACCTATTGTTTTTCATCTTTTTGAATTGGTAATGCTTCTAATGGCTTAGCGAATTATGTGTTATTACTATGTCTGCATGTTTGTTTCAACTTGTGTGCTTCATTATGTTTTTTTAATGTACATAATAAGAATAAACCTTGATTTGATAATATTTCACTAGCAAACTCAAAAACTAAAAATTTGTAAACTAATTGGTTTTGTATTTGATATTAGTTGAACAAACTATCTAGCAATA
The DNA here is from genome assembly GCF_907164915.1 of Impatiens glandulifera. Taxonomy (NCBI): domain Eukaryota; kingdom Viridiplantae; phylum Streptophyta; class Magnoliopsida; order Ericales; family Balsaminaceae; genus Impatiens; species Impatiens glandulifera. Next base: position 39,319,950 of record NC_061865.1, on the reverse strand, counting down.
TGAGTACACAATCTCAAAGAAAGCGAGATTTAAGTGAATCTATATATACAAAATCAGATCAGGTATGATTTGGTTGATAAAGTTATAATTTAGTTAATAGAGTTATTTATGTGCTTACAAAGTTTGTTACTAGTTTTAGGATGTGAGTGAGTATGAAATTGTCGATAGACAAACAACAAAGGCCAGAGAGGTACCAAAGAAGAAATCATCATCTTCTAAACGACCTAAAATGGTAATATCCCAAAAAACAAAAAGAAGGCTCTTCTAAAAAACAGGCACAAAACAACCACTCTACAGCTACAAAAAAAAAACAGTCTCCTAAAAAAAAGTACCCCCAAACAACCAACACAAATTACTTCATCTCCTAACCCAACAAACACGTACATAAAAAAATCAAAATAAGAAGTCTAGTCCATCCAAACAGCCTTCTACTTCAATTTAGCCAAGTTTCCAACTTATCTCTTTTTAAGGTTTTGAAATTCAACCTAACACAACATATATGGTCAACAATCGTACCCTTATCCTCAACAATACATACTCAACTCAGTCACCCTGAAATATTGAAATAGAAGATGACGATGAAAACTATTCAATGGAAGATGTAGACCTAGACAATGTTACTAAATCGTCAAAGACCTACATAAAAATTGTTGGAGAGAAGTAAGTTTATTCATTTAAGTTATGTGTATATTGTAATTTAGAAATATAAAATTACATCATTTTTAACCCTTGTATATTTTTCCAGCTTCATTCTAGATATTTTGAAAGGCATACATTGGATACTCAAGAGTTATTGGAGGGGGTCATACTTGAACTGGAATGAAGTTCTCGGAGACATTAAGAACGTTTGGTGAGAATAATTTGCGGTATGTTGAATTGTATTACCCTAATTGATTTTTATTATCAATTCATTATTGTAGGTCTTTGCCAAATTTATATGACTAGTTGTATGAGATATTTGTGTTAGATCCATTAAGGAATGGGATGTGAATAAGCTTTTTAAGAAGAATGGTAGTGCCAAAATAAGAAATTGTATGACTAGGACAAAAGCCTCTTTGAAAAAACCCTCACATATTACCCTAGAAGATTGGTCCCAAATTAGAAAAAACTTTGATGACCCAAAGTATTCTGAGAAGTGCACCAAGGCCCAATAAATCAAAAGAAATACACAGAAAATTATGGTATTACATATTGTGGGGGTTCAATCTCGGTTGTAGAACATCAAAGAATATTGGTAAGTAATTAAAGTATTTGAGTTGTATTTAATTGATTGAATTTAATATTACTAACACCTAAATTGATCATTTATAAGAGATAAATGAACTTGGAAGACACGCTTCCCTTCTTGAAACATTTGTAAAGACACATAAAAAGAATGATGGTACATCGAGTGGAAATCGGGCAGCATAATGTCACAAGTTGAAACTAGACCCGTGTGGAACTAAGTTAAATTGACTTAAATTCTAGTTATTAAGCCTTTTGAACAATGAAGGAAGAACACAATGTGATAGGATTGGTGGTACCAATAGAGACTAAGGTCTGTCTATTGATAACAACTTAGGATAAACGATTCGATTTTAACTCTGTTAGAAGATAAAATCTGTTTATATTCTTCACAAATCCTTCGAACTCTTGAAACGGTTTCAAGGGAGAAAGTGTTCATCGGATTTTAAAGCTTTGAACCAATCAAAGATTAATGACAGAAAGTAAAGAACATAGAGAGTTGTTTATGGATGTTCGGAGCAAACCCTCCTACGTCACCCCTTCTTCCACAACCGGGAGGATTTCACTAAACTCTTTGAATCAAATATAGTTTACTAAACTACCTAACAATCTTTTGAACAGAACAACCTCTGTTCAACTTACAATATTAAGAACAATATTCTCTCAGCTAAACATTTTTTGATTCTTTCTCTCTTGAACTTCGAAGATGATAGAAATCAGTAAGGCAAGAGTAATCTTGTGAATTGATCAGCAAGTGAGCAAGTTCATTGGATGTTTGAGTTATTCGTTCGTTGTCCTTGAGCATCTATTTGTAGTAAAAAGACATCAACGGTCGAATCTTCTTCATGGACACGTGGCAAGCGTCCATTGGAAGGCCGCCCAAATGACAAGAGTATAGTAGACTCTGAGCAAATAGATTATGGACGTACCGAACTGGTAGTGCACCTAATATCCTCTCTGATATTATCTTGTACTGGACAAACCGTTGGAAGGAAATTTGCGTACGTGGTGTTCGTTCATTGGATGTAATTAGATGGCTTGTCATATTACACAGTATTGAGTGGAGTAGAGTAGCAGACAACTAGTTGATCGTGGGTAGATGTATGCTAACTTAAAACAGTTGCTGAAGCGAGGCATTAGACATGCTCCATTAGACTGCCTAGTCTAAGAGAGTTAGACGTCAACGTCTAATAGCGTGTTCCATTAGACCAACAAGTCTAATAGAATTAGACTGCGACGTCTAAATACGCATCACTTCATACTTGTCTGAAGGAGTTAGACGTCAACGTCTAACTACGTTACCCAATAGACTACCACGTGTAATGGAGTTAGACCTCAATTTCTAACTATGTATATGTTAGACTGTAACATCTAACTACGTATCATTTCAGAATTGTCTAAAGGAGTTAGACGCCAATGTCTAACTACATAACTGTTAAACCTCAATATTTCACTACATATCTGTTAGACTTCAACGTCTAACTACGTATCTGTTAGACCGCAACGTGTAACTACATATCTGTTAGAATTTAACGTCTAACTATGTATCTATTAGACTTCAACATCTAACTACGTATTTGTTACACTACAACGTCTAACTATGTTACCCATTAGACTACCACGTCTAATGGAATTAGACCGCGACGTCTAAATACGCATCACTTTAGACTTGTCTGAAGGAGTTAGTCGCAAATATCTAACTATGTTACCCATTAGACTACCACGTCTAATGGAGTTAGACCTCAACGTCTAACTATGTATATGTTAGACTGCAACGTCTAACTACATATCATTTCAGACTTGTTTGAAAGAGTTAGACGCCAACGTCTAACTATGTAACTGTTAAACCTCAACATCTCACTACGTATCTGTTAGACTTCAACGTCTAACTACGTATCTGTTAGACCGCAACGTGTAACTACGTGTCTGTTAGACTTTAACGTCTAACTACGTATCTGTTAGACTTCAACATCTAATTATGTATCTGTTAGACTGCAACGTCTAACTACGTTACCAATTAGACTACCACGTCTAATGGAGTTAGACCTCAACGTCTAACTACGTATCTTTTAGACTGCAACATCTAACTACGTATCTCTTTAGACTTATCTGAAGGAGTTAGACGCCAATGTCTAACTACGTAACACGTCTAATTATCCTGCTTAGACCCCGTCTAAGTTAGCTAAGAATGATGCACCTGAATAGAAACAATTAGATAGCTTAGCTTCATTCATATTTGAACTTTAGTCACAATTAAGTTTTAATCACATATCATCAAAATAAGGTTGGTATAGAATAAACTTATTCTCTTAATTATTTTAATTAAAATAATTTGACCCAACACAATTCAAGAAGAACACTTAGAGAGAGGAAGAGCTTGAGAATAAGAATTGTATTCTTGTGTGAATAGTTGATAATTACAATGTAATACCTTTGAGGTATTTATAGGACTTATGATGCACTAATTTAGAGAATGTCTTCCGATTAAAAATTAATGACATTAATCTAGGGCATGCCTTTGAACTACAAATTAATGATGCACTAATTTAGGGCATGCCTTTTAGTTGTCAATTAATGATGCATTAATCTAGGGTATTTCTTCAACTTGAATATTCCTTGAGTTGAGCCTACCAGGCAATTGGGCTTCCCCTTGGGGCTAGGAAGATTAGAGCACTATGTGGCCAAGAATTTAATGAGCCTCGACATCTCCTTGAATGGGACATGACACTAATGGGACGTAACATTCTCCCCCACCTAAGTTGTGGTCGTCCTTGGCTCGACTTTGGACTGGTACTCTTCAATCTTCTTCCTGAATTGCAACATGTGATCCTCTCTTTCCCATATATTCTTGGCATCGGGAAAACCTTCCCATCGTAAAGAGTATTCAGTATAAGGGGGTGCTCCTTCTTCTAATTTCCCTATGAGACATGATTTTTATTAGGTCTTTGTCAAAGGAGGTCGTGACGGAAGTTATGCCCAACTGGATTGTCCCCTTTTAGAATCCTCTACATCTTCGTGAAATAGCTTAAGTTTGTTTACGTGGAATATTGGATGGATCTTTAGTCTAAGTGGTAACTCCAACCGATATGAGACATTCCCCCATGTCGCTCGATTTTAAATGGTCCCTCTTATCTATGCACAATCCCCTTGAGCATAAATTGTAGAGACTTACATTGTTGCAGGAATAATTTCCCCATTCATTGGTCCCCCTCCTTGAACCCGATTGCACGCCTCTTCAGATCTGCCCATTTCTTCATCTTTTTGGTGTCTTCGTCCAAAGATGTTCGAGCAAGATTTGCTTCCTCTCCTAAGGATTTTGCGAGATTAAAGGTGGACTAACTTCGACCAACATAACCTATGGCCAAACATTGTGGAGTTGATGGTTGTGTGGTATCTTTGTCCTTGAGCTCTTCGAAGGCCTCCACACACGCTATATGGACTTTCTCGGATACTTCCCTTTTTCCCTTAGACTCGTCCCCATTATCCATCTTAGTAAAAGTGACAAATGTCTATTTCCCATGTTTGTGACCTCGGTTGAACCGCATTGTCGAGAACATGCTCATTTCCTCTAATTCTCTTCTTGTTGGTATCACACTAGTCTTCATGTGATCCAAAATGATTAAGGAATAAAAATAAGTCATTATACATGTATTTTTATGATCGAACCAATATAGTCCCAACACTACATCGTATTCATCTATAAGGACTAATGTAAATGAGATTATTCCCTTCCTATCTTTGATCTTGGTGTGCACTTTCTTAGCCTCACTAGTCACCGGCTTGACTGTTGTATTCACGGACTTTATTGTCCCTCTCGTTGGGTGGATGCGAAGACCCAACACCTTAGCCACTCCTTCACGCATGGAGTTGTGAGTAGCTCTAATATACACTAGTTCTTTAATATACCTTCCCCCGATCAAGGAATCCACGAATATCAAGCCCCTCTTTGTTCCCTTGATCGATTCTGCAACACCATCATTCACATCATTAAGTATTCTTAAGGATCCCACTCAAGTCCCTTACTCTTCCTCTAAGGGATATATTCCTTTAACTACTGCAACATTTTCCCCCCTTAAACGGGCACATAAACATTATGTGATTATGAGAACAACAAATATGAAAAACTCTTGTCTTACCCAATTCGTCGGTTTGCCTCCCTAAGTTGTTGTGTGGATGTCACTTCTTGGGTGGGCAGTCTCCCCCACCTTTCTCCTTAACATGTGGGCGGTCTTCTCCACCTTTCTCCTCATCATCTCTGATAAACTTCGGCCTGTTCACGGATACCTTGAGCTCGATCAGCCTCTCCGCAACCGTAATTTCCTCGGAGACGTTTTGCACCTTCGCTCTTTGCAGCTCTAATTTTCCCAATTTTTTAGGCCATTGACAAGCGCGAACAGAGCCTCCTATTCCGTTGGACTAGGTAACTTGAGCATCAATTCTTGGAACTCCTTCACATACTCCTTTATGGTCATGTTGTGCGCAAGTTGACGTAGTTGCTTTTGTGCCTCAAAATTAGCGTTCTCTGGGATAAATTGGCGCTTGAACTCGGTCTTGAAGTCTTCCCATATTTCTATCCTCAACGTACATCGTTAATGTCTTCTTCACGCCTTCTTCACCACAATAGTTCCATCTCTATTAGGAAGAAAGGGATCGTCTGTAACTTAGTGTGATCATTAAGTATGTTTGATGCCTGAAAATATTGTTCCAAGTTCCAAAGGAAGTCCTCAATTTCCCTTAAACTCCTTGAAACTTTGAACGAAGTTGGCTTATGAACATCCATTTGATAAGGTGCCACACCTCGAATTTCCCCTCCATTCCAACCAATCTGACCTTCCATCGCATCGAGCCTACCCATCATTTCCCTTTAGAGAGCGTCGATCATCGCATGGGCTTCTCCTCGGATTGTCTCAAGTACTTCCTATCGGATATCATTAACCTCCCCTAGAATCGTCCCAGCACTTCGTCACGAATGCTACAATTCGAATTGTTAATGATCCCATGACCTCATTCTCCAACTTTTCACATGCCTCATCCAACACCGCCACTCTATCGGTCAGTGTGCTAAATGCTTTGAGAGCTTCTTGGTGCTCGATCATGCCTTCTTCAAGTCGGGTCACCCGCACTACCATGACAGCACCTCTCTCGACGGACTTATCCCTCTTGGATCTCTTGTACTTATGTTGGCCAGTCAGAACTTTAATGACAGTAGCACTTGAATCCATCTTTTATATCTTGAATGTGGAAGCACAAACTTGGCTTTATTACCACTTGTCAGGGCTGAAACTCGACCCGTGTGGAACTAAGCTATATCAACTCAAATTCTAGCTAGTAAGCCTTTTAGACAATGCAAGAGGAACACTTAGAGAGAGAAGGAGATTGGGAATAAGAATTGTATTCTTGTTTGAATACTTGATAATTACAATGTAATACCTTTGGGTATGTTAATATAGGGCATTCATTCAACTAGAATAATCCTTGGGTTGGGCGTACTTAGGCGATTCAGCCTCCCCTTGGGGCTAGGAAGATTAGCACACTATGAGGCCAAGACTTTAATGAGCCTCAACATCCCCTTAAATGGGTCGTAATAATAAGTTGCGATAATATTAATGTTTTATGTTCATTAAAAGGTTGAGATTTATTTTTTATACACGACTAACAATATTTTTTGTTATGCATAATACTTTTACTCAAGATTTCAAAAAACGGGATTAATCCGCGATTAATCGGAAATCGAAAAAAAAAAGTCTCATTTTTTTGCTCATCGGTCAACGGTCAACTGGGTCTGGTCAACGGTCAACCTGGGCCAAACCCGGTTAACTCGGGTCAAACTCGGTCTAATTTTTTATTAACATGTAAAAATTATATTTTAAAGAATATAAATAATTTTCTCCCAATTTCATTTTCTCACTTCTGTTCTTATTACCCTCTCTCTCTTACTCAAGTCGCAGATCATCTCGTCTAGGGAGCCTGAAACAGGCGTCGCCATTGTTGATCTTCCATTCTAAATTGTGTTCTCACTAGTAAATATTTACTTAGATTTGTAAGTTGTATCTCATTAGAGTGGATATACATTACAAAAGAACTTAATGAATTTCCATATTTTTAAGTTGTATCTCATTATGTCTTTATTTAAAAAATGATGCAAAAGCTAAAGAAGCTATTGTTTTACTCTAATGCTTAAGTTTTCACATGAAAGGTTTTTCATTAAAAGGTACGTAGTTATTTACGGTGAAGTGGAAACCTACAGGTGTTGCTTTTGTACTCATTGTGCACTCAAAGTGTTTGATGAAATTACTCAAAGTGGTGTCGAAGCATCATCAGTGGCTTCCAACTCAAGTGTGAGTGGTTCTAATCCTTTTAAACGTGATTCTGACGATGTTGGTTGAAACTACGGAAATATTATAAATCTTAAAGACAATAATAGACTTCAGTGCAAACTTTGCCCAAAATTGGTCACTTGTAGATGAAATACTTCAACTTAGAATGAGCGCAAGATATGCAGTTGATGATGATTTCCAATTGAGAGAACCTTGCGAAGAAGAAGATTTTGTATTGGAACAAGAAGACAATGATGAAAATAATGATGATGAGTATAGATGGGATGAAGATTGATGTGTTTGTGGATGTGTTTTAGACTTTTAGACTTTAATTTATAACTTTATATACTTTTGGACGATAATTTTAGTATCCAATGCGACTCTATATGAATTTGAGTGTGTTTTTAACTTTTTATGAATGGAATTTAGTATTATTCTTCAAAAATAATGTGTTTAGGCTAAAAACGATTAATTCGATTAATTTCGATTAATCACGATTAATCCAATTAATTATTAGTCTGTATGTGTCAATTAATGTCCGATTACCGATTACTGCAACCTTGCTTTTACTCAAATACATCAAACTTAGAATTCTTTGGATATCAATGAATAGAAATTTGAAATGGTGTTGTGGATGGATGTAGTAGAGAATTCCAAGAACATGAATGTGTTTGAAATAGGCTACATGGACCGAAAATAGGTATTAAAAATGGACAATCTAACACACAACTATATTTGGAGTTAAATACCCTTAAGGAAACTGTAAGTGCTTTGCAAATGCTAAATTCTGAGAAGGAGAAAGAAAATGCATTTCAAAAAGAAGAAGTTGATAAATGTAAGGTAGAGTGCATAGAACAACGAGAGAGAATTAAAGTTCTAGAGTTCAATCAAGTTGAACTAGTCCAGGACAAAGTTATTCTTCAAACCCAAGTACAGTCTTTAAATGAAAATTTTGACAGTATCCTAGCATTATGGAACAACTCAGGGCAACGAATGAACCCAAACTTTATAACTCCAGACGACTTATGAAAAAGGTTAGTGGTTCAATTAATTTGGTTAATATGTTTCATATTCAAATGTAATTCATATTCAAATGTAAGGTTATGATATTAACATAAAATACTATTAATATTAGTTATAATCATAAAGATTTATGTATGTTGAATTATTAGTTTGAATAATTAATAGGTAGCTGATAAAAATAATATAGTTATTTAGTAAGATCATGTTTAATCCTTAATATTTTCAACATGTTGATTTGTCAAAAATATGTTTTATGTCCAATATATGAGCTCTTTAATGTTGTCAAGTGATTTAGTTTCATACTTAATGTTGTTTAATTAATAGGTTGGTATTTTATGCAATTTATTTAGTATGTTTTTTAAGTGATTTAGTTTTACGTCTAATATATGAGTTGTATAATGTTGTCAAATGCTATTGGAGAATGCACCATGATGGGTAGGATAGTCTTGGCCTGCCAAAGTTATAAGAAAATTAGAATTGTACATTGTTCAATATATAAACTAAATAGTAAATCTTATTACTCATTTTGTTGAATGTATACAGGTTTACAGAAATGAAGATGGAGTGAAAAAAAGTACATATCAATGGATGGAGTGAAACATAATTTGGAGCTATTTGGAAATGTCATTGTGTAAAATTTAGCATGTTTTTCATATTTTTTACATTAATATTTGATCAATTTTATTTGCAAATATATTTTACAAATTGTAATGAATTTTATTAATTTACTAAGAATTGATCATATAATTAATATTTGGTTTGGTTATTATTTAAATGAGAAATGATACAGAGCGGTAAATTTGGGCGGAAAAAACGTAGAGAATGACATGGCATGGTTACGTGTCAATTTTAATTAAATTATGTCTTTATTCTTCCGTTACTTTTTTCTCTCTCCTAAACCCGGTTATCTCTTCCCGTTTCTTTCTTTCTCCCCTGTTCACAAAAAGAGTGATAGCTCAAATCCACAGACTCACTAAAAATCATTTTTTATTCATTCTTCGTCCGAAATCATTTTCGATTCATTCTTCGTTCGATTCGTTCGTTCTCGCACCTCGTCGTTTATCCCTTATTTCTGACATCCTCTTTCGACCTAACAGAAATATTCATCCACCGATTCTGCCGCTTCAATGTCTTCCGGCGCCGACCAATCAGAAAGGTTACTTTTATTTGGTAGATCTATTATTTCTATATAGATTCTTTGTTTTTTCGTTCGTTTTATGTATATTTGAAAGGTGTGTCGAATGTATTGATAATCTGAAATGATTCATTGTAAGGATTTAGCTGCTTTTGTGTGGATTTTTATATAAATCATTTTTTTTCTTTGTTTTGTATAGATTTAAAAGGTGTATCAAATGTATTGATAATCTGAAGTGATTCGCTGTAAGGATTTAGCCGCTACCATTAGAGGACATTAGTGTTGATATGTTTGAGAAGATGATGCTCCTTCAATTTTTATATATTAATTGAAAACTATTGTTAAACTTCATCTTAAACTTTTGATATTAGATGAGATTGTTATTAAATTGAGAAATAAAAGTAGACCTACAAGATTTGAATAATAGAGAAGGAGTCAGCATTAAGTAGTTTTATCGGTCGGTCAATCTGAAGGATTCAATGTAGCTTCGACCATCCGAACAATATCAAGTGTTAAAACTCAAGAGAGATAAAGTAAAAATAGAGATGAAAAGTATATAATGTAAATGATAATGCTATAATATACGAAAATTTAATTTGAGTATTATAAATAGAATTCCAAACTAAATAATGCAAATCGAATTGCAAACGTATTTGTAATTGATTATGTAAATTATAAATATATATATATATATATATATATTGCGAAGAGTTTTGCATTTCGAAATTTAATAAGTTATTGCAAAGAGTATTGTATTACGTAATTTTATAAGTTAATGCAGTTTTTGTTGAATATACGTTTCATATATATAGTGTAGGTATTACAATTTTTGTTGTATATACATTTCATATAGATAATATAGATATTACATGTTGAATATATTTTTTATAAAAAGATGTAAAGTTTATTGTTTCGTTTTTATATATTCGTTATATTGAATATATGAAAGATATTAAAGTTTATAATTCTATAAGTTATTGCAGTTTATGTTGAATATATTTTTGTTATTTAATACATTCATCATATTAGAATATGTATTATAAAATAACAGATTTATAAATATAACATATATTGCAAAATATATATATATATTAACCATTGTTATTTACAATTTTAAAAAAAATAAATTTTCTACATTACATTCGAATTTTGTGAAAATGATGTTGAAACAATTATTGTAAACACAAATACAAATTTGCAATTGAATATTTGCAATGTTTAGGGGTTCTTAAAAAATTTAGTTGCGAAGTTATGAACTAATGCTAGGAAAATTGTTAAAAGTCAGGTTTTAATGCAAAGAAGGTTGTTGGGCACTTGTTGCAAATCGACATTTTTTATAGTGGGTGGACATTCTTTTACAGATATTACTCTCAAGCCTAGATAGGAATATTATTATTATTATTATTGTGTAAATGAAAAAAAAATTATCCCAAATATAAATTTGATATATTTTATAGGATAGTTATTAAAGATTTGACCGTCTTGAAAGAAACTTCATAAAAAACAAATATTTCATGTGGAATGATTAACAAATTTTCTAAGACTTATCTTTGGAGTGGTGACCTTGCCTATTACCTGCAGTACAAATGGATTAACTTCACTTTCTAACTAATGGTTATCAATTAATGATGGAAAAAAACATAAAGAAATGAATGAAAAGGAGATATTTTGGCCTTTCAGAATTGGGATCATTCCACTCTGTTCTTGGGAAATATTCTAGGGTTGTCGCATGTGGATTTTATTTCTTTGTAACCACTCCTTTCAAGCATAGATTCGTGGTAAATTAAAAAACCAATATTAACAATGCATGCATTTGCACCATGATTTCTGTGCAATGATTCTTTCTCTCTCTCTATGGTCCTAGAGAGGTCTTAGCTATAGCTATAGACTAGACAAGCACAATTAGGACAATGCAGCTGGGTTACATAAAACAAAGTGTGTGGCAAATTTGTCTACACTTTATTCTATTTCCAGTTGAACCTGATTGGTTATAAATAGAGCCCCCCAATTGTGTTTTTTCATTGCAATAACAACTCATTTCTTAGGTGTTCCTATAGCTCACATATAGGACATCATACTTAGCTTTCAAAGGATGAGTTATTCGAATTCTTCAACTGGTTCTGGTTTGTTATCATTATCTTTTTATATGCTAAATTATCTTTGTGTCTTTCAAACATGAATTTTTGTCAAGTTAAAAAGTTTATATAATTTGTAATATTTGACCAATGTTTTCGTTGATGAGTCGATCATTGCACAATCACTGGTTGTTTATGTTTTTTTGTCGGTCATAGATTGTCTTGAAATGTTTTTATCGTCTCAGGTAGTCGAGTAGCTAAGAGGACTCTAGAATTCGGGAGGACTTATGTAGTGAAGCCAAAGGCTAAGCACCAAGCTACAATTGTTTGGTTACATGGCATTGGTGATACTGGCTCAAGGTTAGTCCGTCAATTATTTTATTTGGATAGTTTATTTTAATTTTGAAAAATTAATAATGCTAGTGCGATATTAGATGTAGGTGTGGTCATTTTGAAAACTGGGTTCATTTTTTATTTTTTTTTATAATATTATTGTTAAAAAAATTTATGAGAAAGGATTGGGAATGAAATTTGGGAGATGAAGTGACGTGACAGCCGCAATCTGATTTGCCGAACAAATAACATTTTTTTTTCTTCTCTCCTCCCTTAACAATTTTTTTTCTTTCTTCTCTCCTCCCCTTATCGCTCTTCATTTTTTATTTCATGAGAAAATTGGAGCACATGTTGGAACTAGAGTCTGGGCTTTTATGCATGCATGCATTGTTAGTACATGTTCTACTATCACAATAGTGTGAAATATTTGTACTTTTCTCTTTATTATTAATTTTTTAGTTAACATTGTAAGAACGTTTTAGGTTAAATGTGTGTCTTTGTGGTGCCAGCTTCTTGTTCATTTAGAGGATAAATTTTAAAAAAAAATTATTTATATATATATATATATAAAAGAACCATTTATAAAATACAAAATTAATCCAAAAATAAAGAAAAAAGTATTAGCTGTATATATACAAAATATAGTATCATGGAGTGTTTAATATATGAATCTTCTTGGAAAGTAAATAAGGGAACTAATCTAATAAGGAAAAGGTTGCTACTAGTGAATAATATTATAATTAGGCATTAACAGTATTATAATCATATCTTAAATTACATTAGGAGTACTCATTATATTGTTGTTTTGCAATGGTTTAGTATAAGCTATAACATCTCTATCATTTTTTTATGAAAATAAGTTGTTTTTTATAATATTTACAGGCCTTTAAAATATATAGTATAAAATAAGTTAGGATTATTATATTTTAAAAGTTAGCAAGGCTTTCAAAGTCTATTTAAATAAAAAATAAATTGTTAATTATTGAATGTACTAACCAAGGTAAAAAACAAAATAAATAAATATTAAACCAAGAAAATAAAATTTGTAACTAAATCCAAATAACTAATCAAACAAACAATATCAATGTGAAGTTTATATATATACTTCCCTATCATGTTGAGATTTCACTTTCTTTTCGAGTTTCTTTCTCATATTTCTCCGTGTCTTCAAAATCGTCGTCATCCTCCTAACTTAATGTTGATCCTAGTGGTTCGGAGGATATCCGTTTCATTCACTTCCATATTATCGTCACTTATCATGACTATGAAACTTGTTATTGTCAATTTCTTCTCTAGGAGAATACTAAGGATCTATTCATCTTCTTTTCTACTTTTCTTCTTGGGCTCGAGTAAGAAAGACACGGTCATATGCACGCAAGTCTGGTCCGCGTTAGAGGAGTCGTAAATAGACCATCATTGTATGAATGTCAACACCAATGTACTTTTGAAACTTGTTATCTTTGTTCCGATTCTTGACTTGTGAAGGTTAATGTCATGAATAATGTTTTGTTGTTTTAAAAAATGAGATTTAGTTTTTAAATTTAAAAATTAAATGAACATAAGAAAAACAGATAAATTAAGTATTCCTAATAATGCATCTAATTCTACATTTTCAAACATTCCATGTGAATAGTTTATAATCTCAAATAGCAATATTTATTTCCCCATGAATCTTCTTGCAGCTGTTCCCAAATGTTGGAAACTCTTCCTCTTCCAAATGTAAGAATCTATTTAACCTTATAAATTCATATTGCTAGTTTTTTAGTGTGTAATGATTTTTTTTTCAATATCATTTTGGGAAACAGATTAAGTGGATATGTCCAACTGCCCCTACACGTCCCGTGGCTATGTTTTGCGGGTTCCCATGCAATGCATGTATGATCTTAAGCCTGATTCCCTGTTTATGTCATCTAATTAAACTTTATTTCATAATTTGTATAATTTTTGTTACAATGGATAGAAGATTGATTCATTCATCTTTAACTGATCCTTCGGCTTTACCAGGGTTTGATGTAAGTGAATTCGACGACCCAGATGACCTCGAAGGTTTGGATGGCTCAGCAGCACACATTGCAAACCTATTGTCAGCAGAACCAGCTGATGGCGAGTTTTGATTCTTTTATTTTTTTAGTCATTTCACACCATGTCATATTAATATTGTTGCTTCTTAACTTTGTCATCTCGGGTTTTTGATAGTTAAACTTGGAATTGGAGGGTTTAACATGGGGGCAGCAACTGCTCTCTATTCAGCAAGTTGCTATTCACATGGAAGATTTGGAAATGGGTCTCCATATCCAATCAATTTGAAAGCTATTGTTGGCCTAAGTGGCTGGTTTCCTTCTTCAGGGTATATATATTGGCTTGGAGAAATTTTATATTATTATGTCATCTTGACAATTATCTATTATTTTCTTTTGAATAGTGAGATTATTTTCATTTATCTACACTTACTTGAAAGTCACATTTACCATATAAAAATCATTTTTCATAACATTAATAAAAAAACCCATCAAAAAGAAGGCAAAAGGACCTAAAACAATTAAAGACAACAACTTTCTTATCAACATCAATTATGTGTTTCTTCCATCATAGTTTTTGTTTTCTTTGGTCCAACTTTATCGTATTAACCAAAAAAGTTTGACTAGAAACAGATCTATGTGCTTATGACATAAAAAAGTTCGAAGAATTTCTTGGGTCACTTATTTCATTTAAGTCAGTTAACTTAGATTAGACCAAAGCAACTCAAATGTAAATATATATATTAGTCTAAAAAATAGCTCTTTGATCAAAGCTCATACCATAATCAAAACCCTTAAATTTGCTTATGACATATATGAAAATAGTGGGAAAATAAATTCAATTTTCAACTGTATTTATTGAACAATAGAAGTTCTGTTTTCTTTCTTTTTGTCCTGTTTTCTACACAATCTTATAAAAAGAATATTCTTGTCTACTAATAGATTACAATTTTCTTTGAAAAACATTGTTTTTAACAATTACCATTTGGCATGTCTTGCTCAATAGTATTGATATACAATATTTATACATACAGGATCTTGAGGAACAAGATACATGCATCCAATGAAGCAGCGAGACGTGCTGCGGCTTTGCCAATCCTACTTTGCCATGGAAAATGCAAGTATCTTCGACACTTTGACTAAAATATTTTCATTTTTTCCTTAAAAGGTGAGTGAGTTTATAACGAGATTGTTTTTGTAGGTGATGATGTAGTCCCGTCTAAATATGGAAACAAGTCGGCTCAAACCTTGAGCCAGGCTGGATTTCCATGTGTTACACTGAAAATCTACGATGGGTAACACCCTATTTTGCATTTGATAGCTTCTTAAATACAAACTTATGGGTTGTTGAATGTTGAGGTCTCCTCTTGCACAGGCTTGGTCACTACATAGTCCCTAAAGAGATGGAGGATGTCTGCAATTGGCTCAAGGCAATAATGGGGTTCTGATTATTTATTGTTGGCTAGTATGATTAAGAATGGAAAGAAATAAAGGACATTTATAAGTTCAAAATGTTTTAGATCATGTACCACCACCCTTCAGCTAATTTCTTACCATCAATAAAGTTGTTTATTTACTTTCCTAAATTAAAAGTGTATTGGACTTTGATATTTGTAATAATCTAAATACATAATAAATAATAAAAAGCTAAGAGTTCTGATTTTATTTTTTTGTAGAACAAAGTTTATTTTTCATAAGAGACTAGTACAATACTCCAATATCATGTCCCTACAATTTATCAAGATGTTTTCTCTTTGTGAGAATAAATTGTTTTTGAAAAAAACAATAAAATCGTTAATTAATTTGTAATTTTGTATAGATCACAAATTTTTTGGCAAATTTTTTACAAATTCAGTTGAAAATAAGTTATGACATGAATAAATATTAGTCAATTAATAAATCATAACCACCATAAAAAAACAATCAAGAATAACACAAACATCACGATGAACTCATAACATATGTTACATAGATGCATCAATTTAAGTACTTCTGCGCACATGAAAACAAAGGAGGAAGGAAGTGGCTGAACAAAATAAATATTGTTCAAATAGTATTTATATATCATCAACTAGACGTCAACCATTGACCGTCACAATTTTAATATGTCTGTTATGAAATCGTATGGAACACAATCTTTTAAAGTAGAGATTAACTGGATTCTACATCTAATCTAATAGATCGTAAACCCTTTGATCGTGACAATTTTGATATGCCTGTTATGAAATCGTAAAGAACACTGTCTTTTAAAATTTAGATTAACTGGATTCTCCATCTAATCTAATCTAATATAGTGGTAAGTTCGCAAATTAATATTATAAAAGAGCTTAAAAAAATAGTTAATTTTTTTTATCATATTTATCCTTGAAGATGTGTTCCTTTCTTGACTATACTATTAAAATAGATTAATTATAATGAAATGTCATAATTAAATTGTACAAAAAAAAAAAAAAAAAAAAAATATATGTTGTCAAATATCAATTATATTGAATTGATATTTTCTGAAATATACAACATCGAATTGATAACCAAAAATATATACCATTTTTATAATTTGACATTTTTGTTTCTCATTTTGTAAGGTTTAAAATCCATAATTATTCAATAAAATGTTAATTTATAGCTCTCAAATATATTTGTAATGAAATATTTAGTTTATGAAATTGTCTTTTGATTTAGGTAATTTAGTTAAATGGAAAAAGTATTATTTGAAATTATTTATGATCATTTTTTATTTATTAAAAATGTATTAATTTTTTTTAAAATGATAAAAAATGGATAATATATTAACCAGAGAAGGTCATGTATGATTACTTTATTGAATTAAAAATTTAATAGAAATAATAGATTTTCAATTCACTCAAAATTATTCTCCTAAATTTTCTTATTAATATTTTTTCGTTCCCTATTATTTCTCTAATATTTTTTTTGGTTAGTTTACAAGAATATAAAAAAAAATGATTAAAAAAGAAAATTTGAGGAAGGGAATGATGTGCGCAATTTGATTAGCAAAAAAATCAAAATTTCTCTCTTTTCTCTTTCCTCACCTTTTATCATTTTTCCAACCATAGTGACACGTCATTTCTTCCCTCAAATTATTTAATAATATTTATAATAATAGTCTATTAATTTGTTTTTTTTTTATCTAATATCCAATTCCTAAATATAAAATTTCCCACAATTATTTGTATTAGAAATATACAAATGCCTCATAATTAACTAGTGGCTAAAAGATGCACATGTGTACTACTATCTCTCAAAGACAATAGAATGCTCTTTAAGTGAACAAAAATGGAGATATTTACTTGGAGAAGACTGGTATCATGTATACAATGGCGCTCGTCGTCCCTTTCATTGGATGCTCCCGGACAACAGTTATACTACCAGCGCATGGAAGGCGTCATCGTTTGAATGCCTCTAGCATAGTCACCGTTTCTCTTGTGCAGCCTAGTGGAAGCGAACAGTCGGTAGATTGGCGGGAAGCAACGTCAAGCTTCTTTGACCGGGACACTCGACCAATCATGCTTTTCGACGGTATATCGCCTTACAAACCTTGGATTTATTCATTTTTTATTCTGTGATACCTTGCTTTTTCATCGAAAATTTGTTTTGGAAACCATACGCATAAATCGGATTGTTTCTTAGGGTAACCCAAGTTGAAAATCTGAATCTTGAATTATAAACAACTTTAGGTTTATGAAATTGTTGGATTCCTGCCTGAAGGACTTCTGAACAAGTATTATCAGATCACTTATCCATCTGTTTGTTGTTAGGAGATTAAACCTTCCTGTTTATTTTAAGGGGAATTTAATACATAATATCAAAAGAATGGTCTGTTATTTACCAAAAAAAGTAAACATTTTCATGGCATGATTAGCAATTACCTGGTTTCATGGGAATTTTTGCAGGCGTTTGCAACTTGTGTAATGGAGGTGTGAAGTTTGTTCGTGACCATGATAGGAATAGGTTGGTATGTTCTGCATATTCGGATAATTCATTTGCAAAAGGGCTTGATTCTTATGTATTGATATGTGATAAGTAATTCTTTAGTGAGAAGCTAGAGAAAAGTACTTAAAAAACTCCAATTCTTTCTTTTTCTGATCTTTTAGGATAATAAGATTCGAAGCTCTCCAAAGTGACGCAGGGAAGAAGCTTCTTAGGAGGAGTGGACGAGCTTCTGATGATATTTCTAGTGTTGTACTTGTTGAGAAAGAACGGTGAGTTTCACAGAGATAGTGATTTCTAAAATATAATTAATTATTTGAGTATAATTGTAACTCAGGATCAGTCAACTGTTTTATTGGAGTAGTTGGTTTATGTTTCATGAATTGATTCCAAGCTTTCTGTATTTTCTGATCATAAAAATGGAGAATATATATGTATTTCCTTGGTTCATTTTGATTTTGTTGACCTGCAGTTCATATATTAAATCAGAAGCTGTATTGAAGATAATGGAGTACATAAACATACCCTTTCCTCAACTAGCCTTCTTTCTGCAATTTGTGCCTATGTAAGATATATGTCTTTCCATATTGAATGTTTTCCTCAATCGATGTCTCCAATCCTTACTTGATCTCTAACTATGATTTCTGCTATTCTCAATCCTAGCAGCTTCTTGCGCGATTTTGTATATGACAATGTTGCAAACAACCGATATGCCTTCTTTGGTCGCACTGAATCATGTGACATATAATATAGCAGGTTTGTGTTATTTTGGCTTATATTTACATGATGTTTTGCAATTGTCAACACCGCACACAAACACAAAAAACATGGATGGTATACAAGTTACGGAATCTAATGATTTCCTGCAAACATCCCTTCATATTGTTCCTTTTAAAGCCTTATAGTGTATGTTATCCTTTTTTATTTGCTGAAAAATATTTATAGTGTGCTATCTCCAACAGAAGCATGCACCATTTCTTATGTGCGGAGATTTTGTATTTCTTTTGAGACCAGGGATTTTTTCCATGGAGGACAACATTTTTAACAGACTAAAAAATATAAGTAAGATCAAAATAACTAGTTATCAGTCTCTTCTCCAAACTTTTAGAGAACTCACTTCCTCAGACACTCATCATGCACTATCAGTTCCCACCCTTGCCAAAACATTCATCTCTCCTGTTTCTCCCTAGTCATTCCTTTTCCCTTGCCTTTCCTCTCTCCTACTTACAATCGACACCACCATAACCGATCCATCTTCTGATTTCAACATTTGCCCTAGCTATTTCGTCAACCAAACCCTAGCCTATCGCCGACATGACGTAGCTTAGATGCAACTTAGCCCAAGGAAAAGGCCTAGCGAGCTTTCAATGAGATGCACAAATATCATTTGCTGATCGACAATGAGACATATTTCTAACCTTATCGAGAGTGTCGTTTGGTTGCAATACTAGAGGGTTGTTTTGCACAGATAGAAAATGAACTAGGGTTGTATTCATTGTTGGTTTTAGGACATTATTTCCACCAATGTCAACGTTGAGTATGCTTGTTGGCTTGTTCACTCATTGAGGAAACATTAGCCAACTAGGAATACTAATTGGCGGACACAACAGTTGGCGTGTGCCAGAAGGTACGAGTGTGCCACACAACCTGTTGAGGGAAGGTTCAACCGCTAGGGGCACCTACCAGGCTACCACTTCCCCAACACCCCCGATTATCAGACTTGGAAAAAAGTCTTAATCCGTTGTCATGAATCTTAGAGGAGATGGGCTGCCTTATCTCAAGGTTTGCATGAGACTAGGTCCTTGCCTCTTGACTCCTGAATGGCTTTTCTGGAGGCTTTCTCAACAAATTTATAGACAGGGGTATGAAAAACACCTTATTGCGACAACAAACGTCGCACTTCACTACCCTCTATTGTGTCTTTCGTCACCCCATGGTTCAATCCAAGAAGAAATTTGGGCCCCACCATGACCCCTAACCGGCCTCACCACCACTTCCCCGACACCTAAATTACTCAACCGTTTGATGAGGTGGAGCTGAATAACGATGTGGACATCCACTAGTCAAGTGTTACAGAGCACGTTGAAGGCTTTACGCCTAGACCTCACTGGAGATGGACTTCTTGTGTGACACCTACAAAAGGTTGATGATGCGTTCGCAGGGTAGAGGACGCAACATTGTGTCCTATGAACCGTTTAGGTTCTCCACAGATGCCGCTCTTGATACCTGCGATGTGCCTGTCATGATTGTTGCTCCAGCCGAGGAGGACTCGCTGTCGAAGACTTGAATAACGAGTAGGGAGGAGCCTTCGGATGAAGATCTTCCTATTGATGAATGTCTTAATGCGGAAATGGTTGTTTATACCCAGAATCAAGAAGATGCAAAAATTAGATATGAGTGGATTCAACTGATGCTGACAATAAAACCAGTGATCACAATGGACTGCGAAACATCGAAATATATGAAGATTTTGTGAGAAGTTTCGAGAGGAAACAAGAAAAGATAACCCGTAAACGTGCTTGCAAAGTAGCTGATTCAAGGAGACACTAAATTTCAATTTGACCCTGATTCTGATGCGAATTGTCATGTAATGCAGTTTTTCTTCGTGTTTGATCCTTAATTGGTTGAGGGAGGTATTGTATCCTTCGCTTTGCCTCCATTCCGAACACTAATAAAAACTCATAAATTTGTATTATCACGAATTTATGTATATTTCATATTTTGGAAGAGTTAAATTAAATTTTATTTATTTTTCATACTAAAATGAATTTTTAATATTATAACTATTTATAGAATATAATTTTTTTTAAATAACTTTTAGCATAATATTTTTGTTTTGTTTTTGTAGATATAGAATAAACTTTTAGGATATTATCATCATCCTTGAATTCATTTTTTGTAACGTTTATGAATTTTTTTTATTACTGATTTGATTTGGGATGTATTCGAATTTAATAAAAAATTATCCCATATAATCATATAAACATTATAATTTAGACTTTATTCTAAGACCATGAAACTGAGCAAAAAGACAAACTCCTCACCTCAGATAATATAGTATTAAAATAATTTTGTAGCTGCATATTATACTTCTTTCTTATTTTTTGAAAAAAGTGGCATCATACTTCACATTCTTACAATCTCAGAAAGACGAATTGTCGCCGAGAAAACTACTTCACAATCTTAAAATCTTACAAAGACGAATTGTCGCCGAGAAAACAACATATAATAGATAGGCTAAAATTTAAGTAGATAAACTCCAAACTTTTAATTGAGTGATCTGCAAATCCGTCTAATGACACCATCTTCACCTGTTAGTGGACTAATTTCTCCCATTTTGATCATGGCATTTGCAAAGTCAGCCCGAAAGGTCACAGCATTTGAATTGTATTCTCGCACAATACTATCAGTTGAGCCTCCACTAAAAAGTACTTGATCGGACTGAAGAAGACCCTTCTTTTCAATTAAATTTCTAAAGTAAACATTATCAAACAAAGTTGGTGTCACTAGATCAAGAGGTGCCAAATTGCTGTCACCATTTCCAGCAGCTGCAGGACAAGTACTTTTTCTTGTAGCAGCAAATCCTGCATCAATGTCACTTCCATCGTCGTATATTCTATCACGGAAGGTAAAACATTGTGCCTGACCTATTGTATGTGAACCTGCAGTTAATAAGCACTTCTTAGTAATTCATTACATCAAAGAAGTATCTTGTTAGATGTTTAGAATGATAAAAAAAACCTGATAAAGCTACCAAATCTCTTGTATTCAAACCCTTGGCAGCAAAATTGGATATATGCTCCTGAAGAGTGCTAGTAAACAAGGGTAAGTCTCTTTCAGCTTCATCTCGACTAGCGGTGGTTGAATCTCTTCTTCCTAGTTTCACAGTCCATGATGGACCGCCAACCTGATATATTTTTAATAATGTCCTTAAATTTACTTCTATGTTTTGTAAATAAAAGTTTCATTTATGTCCTTTTTAGACTTATATGTAAGTTTGGTTGCTACTCACCGCAGCTGATGCATCTCGCGCTGCAACTGCTAGAATGTCAGCACAAGAAACGACTCCAGGACATAGTCCTTCTAAGGTGGCTTTGGCCGACTCGATTACCTCGAAACCTCTCACAGAATCTCTATTTTGTAGTGCATCTCTTTCGCTAGTGGCGGAAGCTTGTTCATCGAGTAAGATGGACGCGTCACAACCCTATCATCAATCAAGAAAACATCATAACATGAGTTTAAGTCCAACATACTAAAATGGCTTATTGGCATATGACCGTTTAGAGAATAAATCCTAGTTTGTAGAGGAAAAAAAGACCTGAACGAAGCAATCATGAAAGTGGAGGCGAATGAGTGATGCTGCCATGCGACGTTCAGCAGCAACTGCTTGTAACACGGCAGAGTTAATAGCAGTTTGAGCGAGTGGGCATCTAGTGTTGTAGAAAGTGGATGACAATTGTGCATTACTAAATGCAGGCAAAAAAGTGAAGAGCAAGACAAAGAGGACAAATGTGGATGCAAAAGAGTTGCTAGAACTAAGGGCTGCCATTGCTGTTTAAAGCTTAAATATATTGTTCTTTAGCAAGCTTGATTCTGTAAGAGAATATGGTTTTGCAATCAATTTATAGAGAGCTGAAAGTAAGTGATGAGTCATGCAAGTGGTGGATTCCCCTGCATGCCTGATTTGATGTTAGATATCAGATCTACTTTGAATTAGAATTTAGTATTCAAAGAAAAATCATTGATAGGAAAGAAGGAGAAGAAAAGTTTGTACCTAGAACAAGGTTAAAACTGCGTTCTATATTGGGTCTTTGGCCTTTTCCTCTCAATCAAATTAAATGGCTGGATATATTATTGTTTAAGTCACCATACATGTATTAGACTTTTCAAATCTTGCCTAATTTTCATTATCCATTTTGGATGTATACTAATGGACTTGTGTCTCCTGATTATAGTCATCAAGTTGTTATCATAACTTATTAACCCTCTTCATTTAAACTGGAGAAAATCTATATTTGTTAATTTTTCATAAATTAGGATGATCTAATTTTTTTTTTATGTATTAATTGTCTACAATTCTTATACAGATCTGATTTCAAAAATTTGTACATTGAACGTATAAATTAATGGTAATTTAATGAAATATTATCTTATATATTTTAGTTTAGCTGTTACAATAATGATTCTGTTTAAAAACATATATAGAGTTGGAGTTGGAGTTGGAGTTGGAGTTGGAGTTGGAGTTGGAGTTGGAGTTGGAGTTGGAGTTGGAGTTGGAGTTGGAGTTGGAGTTGGAGTTGGAGATGGAGATGGAGATGGAGATGGAGATGGAGATGGAGATGGAGATGGAGTTGGAGTTGGAATGAAAGTTTTAACGAATAAATACTATTAAATTTATTAATATATAACATATAATTATAAAAAAAAATTCAGAATAATAAAAAATAATATATGTCCAAACCCAGCTCATTCTAAACAAGACCTTTATTTTCCTATTTTTTTTTAATGAATAAGAAATACAAAAAAAATCATTGACTGAGAAGAGTGAGAATCCATTCGCAAAGAATGCGTGCCAGCTGCACGAGCTCACAAATTGTCATCTAAACTTAGTGCAATATATTTTTAATGCTAATTCTGAAAGAGTTTTGAGGATAGATCTTGCTTTAATGCTCGAGTTTTCTCTATTGTTTTCATTGATGAATTCAATTTCAAATAGAAAGCTGAAAGAAGGATGAACTTTGATTCTGGAAATTCATTTTAGAACATGAAATTATATTGATCCGAATTGTTTATGCTGCCTGAGTGAATTGTTTTCCTAAAGTTTACTTCTGCATGAATAATTTCTCATTTAAAGTTGCATACAATGATCCAGTGTTTTAAATGGGCGCGGTGGCAGAAGAAAAATTAAAATGAGTTTAATTTTTTTTTTTAGATTTATAGAAGAAAATAGTTAATAAAAATAAAAAAAGAATAAGAATTCAAGTCACTCTCCCACTAAAAAATATCTTTTATATGTTTTAGTTTAAATTATTGTAATCCTAACCTAGATTAGTTCTGGAAGAAAAAGTTATTATTATTATATTTATATATAATGAAATATTAAAAAAATATATGTTATAAAATTAAAATAAATTTAATAAAATCAAATTTTAATTAAGTTTCTATGTAATTAAATATAATAAAAATACTTTAAATTTAATTTGTGACAAGTAAAATAATTAAATTTATCCAACTAGTTAAGTGATTACCACGATTAAGTACCAAAATTTAAGATACGGTTATTGCAAGACATATGTTATTAAATATAAATTAATAAAATAATAGTGATAAACACAAAAATAATTAATTCTTATTGAAGACTTTCTTATAAATATTTTTATTTTATGCCGAATTCATACTTGCCTCGACATATATCATTATGCCGAGCTAATAAAATTCTCGTGCAATCCACACGGATAAAAATATAAATAAAAAATTATAATAATATGTATTCAATATTTAATTTTTTTAATAAATCACGAATAATATATTAAAATAAAAATAAAACACTTTCATTCCATATTTTATTAACTTCGGTAAAACAACTTATCTTCTCACATATCTCATTACATATTTATTTTTTGTAATGACCAATATCAATTTACATTTAGCATTGTGACCTCACACTTTAGTCAATCGAATATTTGATTCATATCTTTTAACCACTTTCAATTGTCACCGTCTCACCGACATATTATTCCTCGGAAAAGCACTTTCCAATCACACTTGGTTAAATGGTTGTATTTGTTTTGTTAAGTTTATTTTTTGGTGGACAATTTGGCTTTAAAGAATTGTGAAACATTCAATGATTATTGTCGACTGATCGATACGTTTAATTCATAATTATATTATTATGACAATCGGAGATATTTCATTGGGTAAATCGGTTGAGACAATTGAGAACTCATTTATCTTCTTGAAGACTTCTGTGCTAGCTAAAATTTGTTCTTTTGTTTAATTTTTTGGTGTGAACATTTTTGTGTTGTGTTGTTTTATAATAATTTTTTTAAAAATTTCTTATAATATTTTTTTAGTTGAGTATAAAGAATTCTCATTTATATTATTTTGAATAGATCATTTAAAAAAAAAAAACTAAACATATTTTTGGCATTAGTTTATGTTTAATTTTAGGTAAAACTTAAAAGTAGATCTTAGTCCTTCAAAAAAACTTCTTAGGCAACAAAATGGTCTTTCACATTATAAATAGGAAAAAAAAAAACCTGCCTTAATACTTGTGTCTTCACAATACCGCCTCCTTTCAAGGCTAGGCGGCCGCTCGCCATTTAGAACACAATAGCCAAGAAGTCCTAGACGTTTTCATGGCATATAAATGAAGAGGTTTGTTAGGATCGGGGACGCCCTTGGAGGACCGGGGTGTTTCCGGTTTCAAGAAGGGTGGCCGCTTACAACACACACAACACTTTGGTGATAGTCCAGTTAGAGACTATAACCGTTCTCAGCACTACACAAACTGTCACAGACTCTTGAACCGGGTTCAAGGGCGGAAATGTCTGTTTCAGTCTGAAGCAACGTATGCGACTTAGATGATGTTTAGAAGGAGTCGGTTTTAGATGGAGTGTATGGACCGGTTTAAGGAGTACGATTGGTTTGAGATTAGGTTAAGTAAGTAAGTAATGAAAGCAAAAGACAGAACACGAGACAAGGATTTGTTTATGGATGTTCGGAGCAAACCCTCCTACGTCACCCCTTCTTCTCAGGTTATGAGAAGGATCTCCACTAACTTTTGTAGTTACAACAATACTGCCGGTCGAGCCCAACTTCGCTACTCGCCGGTTACACCAAACTCACTCTTTGATGTAATACAATAACTCAACACAACACAATAGAAAGCTTCCGGTTTTAGACACACCGGTTTTGAATGTAAGAGTTTATCTCTCTAACTTAATGTTTCCTTTGTAATCTGTAACTTCACAACTGTGTTCGTAACTTGCATTTAATGAAGACGTTTCATCTTCCTTTTATAGCTGAGAAGAGCCAACGGTCACTTTTCTTCTCTCTCCTTTGGATTGGTTGATCGTTATCACGCCGGTGCAGAGAGGTTGCTTGCACGCTTCACCTTCCTCAATACCTGGCAGTCATGCAGGCAGCTCTGAGCAGAAGATGACATAATCGGTTTTCAGATTTGGACACGTGTTGGACATGCACCTCAGGTTGTCAACTTCGGATCAATAAAGCATTATTGCTTTCCTCGCATGCTTCCGATCGGATCTGATCTTCTTTTATTCTTTCAAGACACGTTTCTTTCTTCATGGTGCGTCACTCTTGAAGTTTGAATCTTCCGGTTTTGTGCCTTGTGCAGTATGATCCGGCTGATATGTAAGTTTTTGTCTTTGCTGACCGGTCGCTTGAGAAAATGAACACCGGTTCCTATGATCTTTAACTTGATCACTTGAGACTGGTTTCTTTAAAGTATAGCAGCAACCGGTTTTGATGCCCCAACCGGTTCATACGGTTTTGATCTGTATTTGCACATGAAAGTTAACAACTGTTTAGTTCGTCTGGCCGGTTCCAAAAATTAACTTACTTAATTTTTCTATCAATTTCTCCCTTTTTGATTATTTAGAATAAATATTCAAAACTTGTAATGAGTGGCCGGTTTGAAAATTAACTTACTTAATTTTTCTATCAATTTCTCCCTTTTTGATTATTTAGAATAAATATTCAAAGCTTGTAATGAGTGGCCGGTTTGAAAATTAACTTACTTAATTTTTCTATCAATTTCTCCCTTTTTGATTATTTAGAATAAATATTCAAAACTTGTAATGAGTGGCCGGTTTGAAAAACTTTATTTAGAGACTTGAGTGTGAAGAAAATGTTTCAAAGACGTGTGTTTGATTTTCGAAGAGGGTGTGTGGAAACTAGCGGAGAGAAATATGATAAAATATCCGAGTTCAGAAACATAGTTAAACAAAGACTGTTTTGAAAGACGAAAATAGAAAGATTAAGGCTTGGATGTTCCCCCCTTGTGAAGCTCTTTTTCCAGTTCTTTCTCAAGCTGTCTTCTTTCTTCCTATTCTCTTGCCTTCCACTCCCTGTCGCGTCTTTCAGCGTCAATCAGCATTCCGGCCCATACACTTGAATGACCGGGAGTCTTTTTGCTGAACCCAAAATTGGCACAGACCGGTTTTGGTGGAGGAAGCGGTGGAGCAATAATTGGTCTGAAGCTTGGAGTTGCGGTTGAGCCTTCAGTTGCTCTTCTCTTCCGTTGGTTAAGTACCTCAGTGTCCTCTTCTTCTTCTTCATCAAGAGGTTGCACATTTAGCACGATTGGTACAACTGCTCTTTGTTCTGCCCGCTTGATTACTTTCGCAACTGCGCTCCGTTTCTTCTTATTCATTGTGTTCATTGAATGAGACGGTTGAACCGGTTGGGATTCCTGGATATTTGCCTGTTCCTCCTCGTTGCATTTCTGGGCAAACTCATAGTCTTTGTCCTCAATTTCCTTCTGCAACCGTTCCCTTTCTCTTTCTTCATCTTGCAGCCTCTTAGCGGTTTCAGCATCCGACTCGATTTGCGTTTGAGTCGTGCTGACTTGGATTTTGGACAACTCCCCAATCTGAATGGCCATTGCTTGCAGCATATCTAATAGTGGAGCGGTTGCGGTTTGGATGGACTCGGCGATCATGGATTTTACTGAGGTCTACACAACCGCATCTATCATGGACCTTATAGTGTTTGACAGATTAGCTTCAGCCGTTGCAATCCTCTCATCGGTTGCGGTTTTATAACTTCCAAGGCATGAATCAATTGTATCAACCACCGCTTGCTTAATTTGATAGAATTGCGGAGCTTTAGCAGTTTGAGAAGAGTCTTGTTCCAAGTTTTCCGTCGTTCCGGATGTCTCACCGATCACATAGAATGGCTTACTTTGATGTAGGTCGGCATTATTGAGTTGGCTTCGACAACCTTTCCTCCATTGCATATCAAAATGATCGAGATTTTGTACGAGCTTTTCTCGTACCGCAATAAACCGTTCGGCCATTCTCATTTCAATCGGAGATAGAGTCGCTCCTTTAGTTTCTTGAAAAGCATTCTCCATTGCTTGTAACCGAACGTTTTCAAGAATTACTGCGGTTTTGTTAAAAGCAGGTTGGATAAGGTTGGTGTGAGCTAATTGGAGGGCCCTTTCTTCCAGCCTGATGAGCCTGTCCCAATGTTTGTTTCCGCTCAATCCTGGAGCCATATCGGATAACTTTGTTTCACACCTGAGCTTCACCCACATGAGGTATGGAGCTATCGCATCACTCGCACCCTTGTTCATGTCCTTGAGAAGTTCCTCGAAAACTTCATCTTCTTGTTCTGCGGTAAAGGGAACCTCGTCCCCGGTTATGACTTCTAGTTGAGGACCGGTTTGCAGTGTACCTTTTCTTGTTAACGTTGAATCTTCGATAAGAACCCCTTTTCCTTTGTTGACCTGAACAAACCCTTCAGGTATTGGTGCTGAGTCAGATGGCCCATCTTGAGCCGATTGGTTTTCTGGAGCTGTCTTGCCCCCTGCGGAACCGGATGGTTCCTGTTCTTCAAGATTACCCTCTTGAGCCGGAGGTGTAATGTCTGTTGTTTTGGCCGTTTCTTCGACCGGTTGTACTTCACTCTGATTAGGTATTTCAACCTGATCAACTGATTTGCGACGACTTGACACATCATCCTCGGTTTCTCTTGCAATGTCTTGGATAACATCCTCAATTGCTTCAGAGGTGTTTAAGCCCACGTTGGCTATTACCTCTTCAACTCTTTTACTTGGAGACTTGGAGGTTTCAGAGTGAATACTAACCTCTACTTCCTCCTTGGAAACTGACTTGTTTTCTTGGCTCCCCGAGGATTCGGTTTGCCTTGGAGAATTAGATGGAATGGGGGTAGGGATGATGGTGTTGATGGGAATGGGTTGAAGTACGTCTGCGGTTCTTTCTGGTGGATTATCCGAGGAAAGAGTTTTCTCGGAGTCCGCCGGTTTGTTGGAACTCTTCCTTGCAGCCGTCTTCTTCCTCCCCTTCGGTTCTTGTGGGGCTTCGGTTTCAACCGCTTTTCTTTTGCTTTTGCTTGGTTACTTCTTCAGCCGGAGCGGAAGAACTGGTCCCTTTGGACGACTTTGTTCTAGATGACTTGGGTTTGATCGCCTTCTCCGGTTTCTCAATCATTGACTCTGAGTCAAGAATATTGATGATTGGGAGCGGTTTACCTTCACCCAGTTCCACATTAAGGAACTCAAGGATTTTGACGATCTGCATTGCGAAGGCTTGAACCCGGCCATCCTTCTTAATCACCATCTGGCAAAATTCTTCAAAAATAACGTATCCCCAGTTCACCTTGTCACCGCGGACAATGGCCATCAACATCTTGAGTTTAAGTTTCGTCAGGTTATCGAAGTTATCTCCTCTTCCCTGGAGTGAGCGGGCGATTACAGTCAGCAACCATCTGAATTCCGGTTTTAGCTTGTTCCTCCGGCTAGAGTGAATCACCAGATCCTGATCTGAGAAAGAAACCACCAACCGGACAACGTTTGATTCTGTATCGGTTAGGTCAATCTTTAGGTCCAGACCGGTGTTGGGCAGACCGAGAGCTTCAACAAATAACTCTTCGGTGATTAGAATGGCCTTCCCGTTGACTGTGGCTGAGACTTTCCTCTTTGTGAGCATCGCCGTCGCTAAGAACTCCGTCACGGCCGCCGGATAAATGATGAACGGACCAGATAGAAACTTCTCCAACCCAAAATCTCTTAAAAATTGAAGAACAGCCTTGTTTTTGTCATCGGCGTGTTCATCAATGTCTGCGAAATCAATTTGCAACATCCATTGGAAAGGGGCTTTGCTTAGATCCATGATAGTTTTGAAAAGAGAGGAATAAAGAACGATGATGATCGGAGATAAGAAATCCTTTGAAGATCTGGAAATTTGTAGAGAGAGAAAGCACAAGTGTCGAATGAGATGATTAGACTTTATATAGATGACGGTTTCGAACGGTTAGAAGATGAACTGTCGTTTGATGTTTTTGGCGCCAACTTTCCCTCCAAAAGTTACTGCAGTAACTTTCGGCAGTAAATGCGGAAAACCCATGGGCGATAAATATTGGGAGGTGAAACCGTGGGCGGTTAAGTTTTTCAAACTTTTCACTTTTGCTCGAAGTTCCGGTTTTACTTGAAGTCTTGCTAACCGGAAGTTTTTAAGTTAACATTAAGTGTTTTGTGTATAAGTTTAAAAAATCGGAAAGAAAGATATGAATGAAAAACCGGAGACTTTGAAGATTAAATATTTCATAAATAAGAATATTGAACATTGAGCGGTTTTGGTCGTACAACAAAATGACCAAAAACCGGAAAGGAAAGACAGATAACTTAGTCTTCTTTGAACCAATCCCTTCCACCATCCTTTCGTACCACTTTTCCACGGTGTTTTCGGGTGACCGTTCCTCAATTCTTGCTATCCACGTGTGCATCATGAGCATGGTGATAGTGTTAGACGGTCCAACCGGAACACCGGTTCCAAGGTTGCGGCGTTTAGACATTAGGGACCGGGTGATTTGAGGAGCGAAACTGGTCCTTCCCCTTGCAGCGGTCATGAGCCGCTTCAGTTTGTTGAAGAGGTAGGTTGCCCAGTTGATCGACGAGTTTCGAATGATGGCTATCATGATGTCGAAAGCCTCCCGGTTGTAGTTCTGGTTAGGCATTTGGCCCATGATAGACCTTTGAACCAAGTCATGCAGGACTTGGTAGTAAGGAGCGATGGTTTTTTTTCTTTCCAAAGTCCTTGATCGGAGTATTGGAAGAAGAGAACATATGGAAAAAGTCTTCCTTAGCCGACAGGAACGGCGTTGGGAAGTCCGAAAAACATTCGGTTGGAAGGTGAAAGAAGTTGGCGAATTCCTCTTCTGTAAACCGAAGGAATTGACCGTCGACGATGGTGCGAATGCTGCCATCATCTAGAACATGACCGTTGTTGAAAAATTCACACACCTCCTCCACGAGGATAGTGTCTGAACCTTTAAGAAAGCCTTGGAGCCCCGAATCTATGATATGTTGAAAGATACATTCATAGTATGCACTGTCTTTGATGTCTTCGAAGTCGATGATAAGGGTATTTCTGAGTTCAGCAGACATTGTGAGAAAGGTTTTGGAAAGATTTTCTGAACTTTTATGTTTTAGAGAGAAGGAAGGCAGGAAGCGTGTTTTGACTATGAAGGAATGAATCCCTTTTATAGCCTGGAACGGTTGAGACCATTTAATGAGGATATTTGAAAAATCTAGCCGTTTATGTCTAGTCATTAATGACTTTGTGATTTTCAAGGGAATAAAGACATGTCTTGTCTAATCACGTCAGGCATGCTTATTGAGAATGAATATTTGTGTTTCCAAGAGTGATCTGATTTTATTTTGATACGGCACAATAAATGTTTGATCATTTATGATTTTAGATTTTGGATTAAAAGAGGAAGGAAAATATGCTTCATTAGTTGAGGTGCAAAATCGGTAGTACATCAAAATTACCGGTTTTGGAAAAGAAATAAAATAGGACAGAGGAAAGGACAGGCTAGACGTTAGATGACTCAGCCGCTTGATTTCTTCTAGCCTTGACTGCTTCCCACCGGTCGATCATCTCTTGTACTCTTTCCTTGGTGAGCACATGCCTTGGATGGAGAGTTACGAATGGTCCGGAGTGGATGTCCAGACTTGCACAAAAACCGCTCAGCTGAGGAGCGTAGCCGGTTTTGTTGGAGAGGAGCATCTTCTTCAGGTTGCTGAAATGATCCAGGACCAGTTAACCGGTGTCCCAACCGTTACAGCGATCATCATCTCGAAGACCCTTTGGGTGTAGTAGTAACTTTTCTCTCTGCCCAAGACGGACTTTCCCAGAATCTCACAGAGAAGCTGGTACTTATGAGAAAGTTGGCTTTTAGCACCCCAGGGTTTAACCGGGATGTCAGATCCTGAGAACCGGCGACACATCTCTTCCATGGTCACCGGGGAGTATGTTAAGTCGGTTACCCCTTCATTGGGCAAACCGCAGTATACAGCGAAATCCGTCTCGCTGAATAAGAACTTCTGACCGTAGACTTGTGCAACGATTATATCTCGATGTACTTCTTTTCCGGTCTGGAAGAATTCTTCGACTACTAGGTAGTCAAGAATGAATCTGTTTTCGAGGAAGCTTCTTAGCCCGCTTCTTTCTACGGCTAAGAACATTTCTTTGACTTCGTGATCTTCATATTGGTAGATTGAATTAAAATCTGTCAGTAGAATCTTCTTTGCTAGGGAGTTGGTGTTCATGTTCTTGAGAGAGAGAGTTTATCTCAAGAATGATACTTGTGAATAGTAATCTTGTGAAGTTTTGTGAAGGTTTAAGGGTGGTTTATATAGCCAGGGGTTCGGCTAGATTAATGAGTTTTAAGCATGCTTGATGATGTCATCAGTCATTTAATAGACTATAACTTGTTGAAGTAACTAATGTTTATTTCCAAGATAAAATCTAATTATTACCAAGATAATAATGATGACAAATATCTATTGACAAGATGTGAGTCTCCCTCTCTTGATGATGGACACATGTCGTCATCTCGATTGTGGTAGACTATTTTTATTGATTACAGGCTTCATTTTTCAAAATATGCATGAAAAATCAGTTAGTCATCCCAAGTTAACCGGAGAAGTTCATTCCATCAGACCAGAATGCATTTGTACTAAACGGTTTTCCATGACCGGTTTTAGTAGGATATTTTGTTCCGATTGTGAAGAAACGTTGATTTATGTCAACATTTTCTCAACTTTGGATTTATTATATCTACTTCAACCTGGTTATTTCAACCGTATAGTAAGTATACATGTGATTTGAAATTATGAAGTAATCGGGCATAACCGGAGATTTCCTCCCGGTTAGCATTTTTGATTTATCAATGGCCTATTTGAATATGGTTTGAGAAGCGAGAGTTTCTCCCTGAACACATATCCCGGTTTTATGCAAGCATAATCATGATATCAGTTGATTAAGATTAGTAAGTCCCAAGATATTTCGAAAGTGAGAAAACTTAGCTTCCTGTAGCGGTTTTGTGAATATATCCGCTACTTGTTGCTCGGTCGAGACATATTCCAGCCGGATGTGTTTCTCCTGAACATGCTCCCGGATGAAATGGTGTCGGATATCGATATGCTTTATTCTTGAGTGCAGCACCGGATTGTATGTAATCGCTATAGCACTGGTGTTGTCACAGAAGTTTGGAGATTCCTTGGCTTCTATCCCGAAGTCCCTTAGTTGCTGTTGGATCCAGAGAAGTTGTGCACAGCAGCTTCCAACCGCTATGTACTCTGCCTCTGCGGTTGATGTTGCAACAGATGTTTGTTTCTTGCTGCTCCAAGTGACTAACCAACCACCTAGGAACTCACAGGTTCCACTTGTGCTTTTTCTATCGATCTTGCATCCTGCGTAATCGGCATCTGAGTAGCTTATAAGATTGAAACTTGAATCTTTTGGGTACCAAAGTCCCACTTCTTGAGTTCCCTTTAGATATTTTAGAATTCTTTTGGCCGCCGTATAATGAGATTGCTTTGGATTTGCTTGGAACCTTCCGCACACTCCAACCGCAAACAAAATATCAGGTCGGCTGGCTGTAAGATATAGCAATGATCCGATCATTCCTCGATAGGCTGTGATGTCAACGGCTTGACCATCATCATCTTTGTCCAGCTTTACTGAAGGACTCATTGGCGTAGCCGCTTCGGCACATGTATCCATTCCAAATTTCTTTAGTAGTTCGGCTGTGTACTTCGTTTGACTTATGAAGGTTCCGGCTTCAATCTGCTTAACCTGGAGTCCTAGAAAGAAACTCAATTCTCCCATCATACTCATTTGAAATATATCAGTCATCATTTTCGAGAACTTGTCACATAGTTTTGGATCGGTTGATCCGAATATAATATCATCAACGTAAATCTGAACAAGTAATATTTGTTCATTCCTTTCAAATTTGAAAAGTGTTTTGTCTACCGAACCTATTGTGAATTTGTGATCAAATAAAAATTGTGTCAAAGTATCATACCAAGCTCTTGGAGCTTGTTTCAAACGGTAAAGGGCTTTATTCAGCCGGTAAACATGATTTTCGTGTTCTAGATTTTTAAAACCTGGAGGTTGATTAACATACACCTCTTCATTTACTTTACCGTTTAGAAAAGCACTCTTAACATCCATTTGAAAAACTTTGAAGTTTTTAAAAGCTGCATATGCTAAAAATATTCTAATGGCCTCAAGTCTAGCTACAGGGGCAAATGATTCTTCAAAATCAACGCCTTCTTCCTGTTTATAGCCTTGAGCCACTAACCGGGCTTTGTTCCTCGTAACTAAACCGTCTTCATTGAGTTTATTTCTGAATACCCATCGTGTTCCTATAACCGGTTTGTTTTTCGGTTTAGGGACTAGGTACCAGACTTTATTTATCTCAAACTCGTTTAATTCCTCTTGCATTGCTAAGATCCAATCTGGATCTGACAATGCTTCATCCACCTTTTCCGGCTCAATTTGCGATATGAAAGCTGAGTTTTCATAGTGATCCAAATTCTGTTGCCTAGTTCGGACGGGTGAGGATATGTTACCTATTACTAGTTCAAGAGGATGATTTTTGTTCCTTCTGAGGTTAATCCGAGACGTGTCTATCAAGCTTTCGGTTGGCTGATCAAGGTTAGACTGATCGGTAGGTTGCACAGAGTCAGACCGACCGATTTCTTCAGTAGAAACTGAAGCGTCAACTTTCTGCGGTAAGGCAGCTTGATCAGGCTGAGGTTCAGCATCAACCGCTTGGTCCTTGACAAATCGTCTAAAAACCGGAACCTCGTCTTCATCATCAAAATAGATATTAAAATTTTCCATTCTGTTGTGAAGGTCGAAGGGTAATGCAGTGTTTCGTTCAGCCGATTCATCGAAAACAACGTGTGCGATTTCTTCAACTGTTAAAGTCCTAGTATTGTATATTCTGTAGGCTTTACTCACAGCTGAATATCCCAACATTATTCCCTAATCGGATTTAACATCAAAAGCGGTCAAGTAATTCTTGCCGTTATTGTGAACAAAACATTTGCTACCAAAAATTCGAAAATACCGTACACTTGGAATTTGATCAAAGTAAATTTCAAAAGGAGTTTTAGAAAACCGTTTAGTTACTAAAGATCGATTTTGTGTATAGCAAGCGGTGTTGATAGCTTCAGCCCAAAACTTTTGAGCAATACCCGAATCAGCTATCATTGACCTTGCGGCTTCCTTGAGAGTTCAGTTTCTTCTCTCAGCCAGGCCATTTTGTTGAGGAGTTCTGGCACTAGACAACTCGTGTCTAATACCGGAATCATTAAGAAAAGTTGTTAAATTGCTGTTTATAAACTCAGTTCCTCTATCCCTTCTGATTTTGTTCACTCGAAAGGATTTTTCATTTTGTATTCTCAAAATCAATTTAATCAGGTTTGGAGTTGCTTGTTTTTAGAAGCTAGAAAAGTAACCCAAGTAAATTTAGAATAATCATCAATAACTATCATAGTATAATGCATGCCTCCTAAACTAGTTACTTTGACCGGACCAAACAGATCCATATGCAAGAGTTCTAAGCATCGTTCAGATTGATAATTTCCTTTACGTTTGAAAGATGATTTTACTTGTTTGCCCATTTGACATGCATCACATACTTTATCTTTTGAGAATTTAACGTTTGGAAAACCGTGAACTAGTTCCTTGGAACAAATGAAGTTAATCGTTTTGAAATTCAAATGGTTTAACCGTTTATGCCAAAGCCAGTTTGGATCATTTCCGGCTATCATGCACACAGGTTTTTCAAAATCAGTTTTCCAATCAACTTTGTAAATGTTTCTCATCCGGTTACCGGTTAATAGTATGTCATTATCTTGGTTTTTAACTAAACACGAGTTTTTATGAAATTCAACTTTGTAACCCACATCACACATTTGACTTATGCTTAACAGGTTAAAACGTAATTTTTCTACCAATAATACATTACTTATGGATAAATAACCATGGACAATCTTACCCTTGCCCACAGTTTTACCTTTCGAGTTGTCCCCGAATGTGATGATTGCTCCGGTTTCGTACTTGATGTCGGTTAGTAGCTCTTTGTTTCCGGTCATATGCCTTGAGCATCCACTGTCCAGGTACCATTCTGAATTCTTTAGCCGGTTGCTCCTCCTAACCTGCAACAAACAATTATTTACACCTTTTTGGTACCCACATTCAGTTGGGTCCATGGTTGATTAGTCCCTTTGGGATCCAAACTTGAATAATTCGGATCACCTTCCCGGTATCTGTTTTTATAATATTTGGCTTAACTTCTTGGCTGTTGCTCAAGAATACCTTATGTTGTGATGTGTTTCTTTGATGTCGAGTTTTATTGGGTTTATTTGGTTTCCGGTTGACTTTCTTTCTCTCAGGATGAAGCCACTTTTCTGATTCGGTAAGGCTTACATACTTAAGCGTTTCTTCCGGTTTTAAGTCATTTTTGGTTTGTGAACTCTTGATAAATTTTATAAACGGAAGATTGTTCTTCGTGAGTTTTATCCCGTTAGGCTGTTTTCATTCGTTTTGTTTACTTGGTTCATAACCGATACCATACATACACTTAGGGTGTCTTTTATAGTTACACATTTGTTTTACCGCTTGACGTGATCTCTCCCACGCAGTCGTGACGTACATTGCTCGTTCATCGGTTTCGGTTACCGGTTGAACTGTCTTCACATTATCGGAGAATAGTTCATCCGGTTCATACATTTCGATTTCACATGTTTTATCATATACATTATTTATTTGTTCGGTTTTAGATTCTATTGGAGTTGGTATGTATGCAGATATGTTTCTGAACTCAGCAACCATTTGGTTGAGTGCAGAAACCAAATCTTCTTTGGTAAACTCGTCAGAAGAGAAATCAAATACCTCTTCGTCGTTTGACATGAAGCAGGTTACTTTCTCTTCACCGTCTTCATTATCGGAGTATGCCCACTCGCTTCTGCCGTCGGATGCAATGAGCGCTTTCTGAATCTCCTTTCCTTCGTCAGCATGTTCATCATCGTTTCTCCGGTAGTCGTTTCGTTGGTTGTTGTTTCCCCGGTAGTTGTTCCCTTGATAATTGTTTCCCTGGTACCGGTTGCTTTGATAGTTGTTCCCCTGATAATTGTTTCTCTGATAGTTCCCTTCCGGTTTTCTATCGTCTCTCCTTAGTTTTCTACACTCTGACCTGAAATGTCCAAAGCCGTCACAGTTATAGCATCTTTTATTTGATTTGTCTACATAATTATAATTAAAATCATTGTTAGATGGTGACTGGCTCTTCTTCATGAATTTCCCGAATTTCTGAGCTAACATCGCCATCACATCTTCAGTAATTTGATCGGTGTTTTTGACTAGAGCCGGAACGGTTGATACTTGGGCCACCGGTTCCATCGATGTAACCAAAGCTCTGGTTGCGGTTGATGTGGATGCTTCGTCTTCGATCCGAGACTTGATCTCGAACTCGTAGGCTTTTAGATCCTCGAACACATCATGCAACTTCATCTGCCCAATGGTGCTCGATTCCATCATCACCATGGTTTTGATATCCCACGTGCTTGACAGAGATCTTAGGGCTTTGATGATTACTTCTCGGTTGTCATACTTCTTTCCGAGTGTTTGAAGCTCGTTGACTACACTAGTGAACCGGTTGCTGAATTCCTTCATGTTTTCCCCCGGTTTCATCCTTATGTTTTCATATTTCTGTGTAGCCACCAAGATTTTGTTCTCCTTAGTTCTTTCGTTTCCCTCATGGATCTGAATGATCGTTTCCCAGGCTTCCTTTGCATTTTCACACTCTGATATTTTGTTCAAAGTGTTATCATCTATGGCCTTGTAGATGTGCCTCATGCAATGGTTTTCCAGGTTACTCCGTCTTCGATCTTCATTCGTCCATAGGTCTGCCTCCTTGTTGATCTTGATCGGTCCCTCTTTCAGGACTCGGCTCGACTCATCATCTAACGTAATCAGATGTAGATACATTTGTTTCTTCCAACTGCTAAACGCTTCGCTATTTAGCATTGGCGGCTTGTCGCTGTGGGTCATGCTTCCCATCTTCTTCGGTTGCTTGAGTATAACCGTTCTCAGCACTACACAAACTGTCACAGACTCTTGAACCGGGTTCAAGGGCGGAAATGTCTGTTTCAGTCTGAAGCAACGTATGCGACTTAGATGATGTTTAGAAGGATTCAGTTTTAGATGGAGTGTATGGACCGGTTTAAGGAGTACGATTGGTTTGAGGTTAGGTTAAGTAAGTAAGTAATGAAAGCAAAAGACAGAACACGAGACAAGGATTTGTTTATGGATGTTCGGAGCAAACCCTCCTACGTCACCCCTTCTTCTCAGGTTATGAGAAGGATCTCCACTAACTTTTGTAGTTACAACAATACTGCCGGTCGAGCCCAACTTCGCTACTCGTCGGTTACACCAAACTCACTCTTTGATGTAATACAATAACTCAACACAACACAATAGAAAGCTTCCGGTTTTAGACACACCGGTTTTGAATGTAAGAGTTTATCTCTCTAACTTAATGTCTTTCGTAATCTGTAACTTCACAACTGTGTTCGTAACTTGTATTTAATGAAGACGTTTCATCTTCCTTTTATAGCTGAGAAGAGCCAACAGTCACTTTTCTTCTCTCTCCTTTGGATTGGTTGATCGTTATCACGCCGGTGCAGAGAGGTTGCTTGCACGCTTCACCTTCCTCAACGCCTGACAGTCATGCAGGCAGCTCTGAGCAGAAGATGACATAATCGGTTTTCAGATTTGGACACGTGTTGGACATGCACCTCAGGTTGTCAACTTCGGATCAATAAAGCATCATTGCTTTCCTCGCATGCTTCCGATCGGATCTGATCTTCTTTTATTCTTTCAAGACACGTTTCTTTCGTCATGGTGCGTCACTCTTGAAGTTTGAATCTTCCGGTTTTGTGCCTTGTGCAGTATGATCCGGCTGATATGTAAGTTTTTGTCTTTGCTGACCGGTCGCTTGAGAAAATGAACACCGGTTCCTCTGATCTTTAACTTGATCACTTGAGACTGGTTTCTTTGAAGTATAGCAGCAACCGGTTTTGATGCCCCAACCGGTTCATACGGTTTTGATCTGTATCTGCACATGAAAGTTAACAACTGTTTAGTTCGTCTGGCCGGTTCCAAAAATTAACTTACTTAATTTTTCTATCAATTTCTCCCTTTTTGATTATTTAGAATAAATATTCAAAACTTGTAATGAGTGGCCGGTTTGAAAATTAACTTACTTAATTTTTCTATCAAGGTTTATGTTGGGTTTTTTGTTTCCCTAGTCCATGAGGAAAAAACCCAGAAAATAGGCCCATCTTGGGCCCCCACTTAATTCACTTATTTGGGAGCAAAATAAAAAGGGGATAAAGCTTCTTTTGCAAGATATAAGAGCAAGAGAAAGAGAGAGAAAAATCAAGAAAAAAAGAGGGAAAAACTTTAAGTTTCAGCAGTCTTAGTGTTTTGATGATCGTCGGAGTTTGCACCGTTGGATCGTCCTAATTTTTGAACAGCAGCTTTACAACTTCCGGGCCAACATTCTGGACGGTGGAGATCGGATTCTAAGGTCTGGAGGTCGGGGTTTCGTTGCCGGAACAATAGCAGTTATTTTTGGTGATATTCTTCCTTTCTTGTTCTTTGATTGTTTCTATATCCTTGATGTGCATGTTTCCAAGGGTATTATGAATTTTTATGCCTCTAGTATTGTCTAGAGAAGATTTTTTTGTATTGCTCTCTTGCTGGTGATAGTGGATTTTTAGCGTGATAGTGGATTTTAAGCGGCACTAGGTGTCCCGTGGTTTTACCCATCGAGGGGTTTTCCATGCTAAAATTTTGTGTTGTTTGTGTGTGTGTTTTCTTGGTGTTTTACTCACTGTTTTAGGGGCTGTGTTGATTACATTTGTGCATACCTATTTGTTATCTTCCTCACAGGTTTAAACGGTTTGGGAAAGTGTTGCCAAACGAAAGATAAATTCTGTATTTGTTGTTTACCGTTGTGGTGCATTTCCATCAAAGTGGTATCAGAGCACTGGTTGCTTATTTGTGAATTGAACTGTTTGAACGATGGAAACTAATACAAGTAGGATGATTAATTTGAATGGTTCTAATTATCATGTTTGGAAGACAAAAATGGAAGATCTCCTATATGTGAAAGTTTATTACTTACCTGTTTTTGCTACTAATAAACCTGAGAATAAAACTGATGCAGAATGAACTATTTTGCATAGACATGTTTGTGGATATATTCGGCAATGGGTGGAGGATAATGTGCTAAATCATATTATTGGGGAGACACATGCTCGTACTTTGTGGAACAAGCTTGAATAGTTGTATGCTCGGAAGACTGGGAATAATAAATTGTTCTTGATTAAGCAATTGATCAAACTACAGTACAAAGATGGCACTCCATTTACAGATCACTTAAATGCATTTCAGGGCATTGTGAATCAGCTTTCAGGAATGGGTATCAAGTTTGATGATGAGATTCAAGGTCTATGGTTACTTGGTACATTACCGGATTCTTGGGAGACTTTTAGGGCATCCTTGTCCAACTCTGCACCGGATGGTATTATCACCATGGAATTGCCTAAGGGAAGTGTTATGAATGAAGAGATGAGAAGAAAGTCACAGGGTTCCTCTTCACAATTAGATGTCTTGGTCTTTGAAAAACGGGGGAGAAGTTAGAGTAGAGGTCCGAGTAATAAAGGAAATCAGCGTGGTACTAGCAACTTCGGTAAAGGGAAGTATGCTGATGTTGAGTGTTACTATTGTGGTAAAAAGGGGCACACAGTAAAGTTCTGCAGATAGGCAAAGAAAGAGAACAAGAAGAAAAACTACAACAACCAAAACAACAATCAAAGGAATGATGATGATGGTGGTGACAAGGTTGAAGTGAATACTATCACTAATGATTTCTTTGTTTGTTGTGATGATAATTTGGTGAACTTTGCACATGATGAGGCGAGTTGGGTTATTGATAGTGGAGCTTTGTGTCTTGTTACATCACGAAGAGATTTTTATTCATCTTACACTCTAGGTGATTTTGGGGATGTCAAGATGGGTAATAGTGGGCTATCAAAGGTTGTTGACATTGGAGAAGTCTGTTTGAAATTTGATACTGGGATGGAGTTGGTTTTACAAAATGTAAAACATGTCTCAGATATGAGATTAAATTTGATTTCTATAGGTTTACTTGATGATGATGGGTACAACAGCTACTTTGGTAATGGTTTGTGGAAACTCACTCGTGATTCTTTAATCGTGGCAAGAGGTAAAAGGTGCTCAAAGTTGTATGTGGTACAACCGAAGATCTCCAAGAACATTGTTAATGCTGTGGAAAATGCTAACATGACTAAGATATGGCATAAGAGACTTGGCCATATGAGTGAAAAAGGCATGACTTTATTGTCAAAGAAGGAAGTGTTATTAGGTGTAAATGATGTCCAGTTGAAGAGGTGTTCTCATTGTCTTGCAGATAAACAAAACAAAGTTTCCTTCAAGAGCCATCCTCCCTATAGAAGAGAGAACATACTTGATCTTGTTCATTCCGATGTTTGTGGTCCTATGAAGACAAAAACACTTGGTGGTTGCTCATATTTTGTCACATTCATTGATGATCACTCCCGGAAGGTATGGTTTTATACTTTGAAGTCTAAAGATCAATTTTTAGATGTGTTTAAGCAGTTTCATGCCTCAGTTGAGAGAGAGACTGGAAAA
Organism: Impatiens glandulifera; assembly: GCF_907164915.1. Classification (NCBI taxonomy): domain Eukaryota; kingdom Viridiplantae; phylum Streptophyta; class Magnoliopsida; order Ericales; family Balsaminaceae; genus Impatiens; species Impatiens glandulifera. The sequence continues at coordinate 39,278,067 of NC_061865.1, read as the reverse complement.
AAGCTCAAGTGTATTCAGACAGACAATGGAGGTGAATACATTAGGTCATTTGATGCTTACTGTAGAGAGCATGGTATTCGGCATCAAAAGACTCCTCCAAAGACACCGCAGTTGAATGGCTTAGCAGAGCGGATGAACAGAACATTGGTTGAGAGAGTCAGATGTTTGCTTTAACATTCAGGGTTGCCGCGTTCCTTTTGGGGTGAAGCGTTGAACACGGCGGTACATGTTATTAATCTAACCCCTTGTGTTCCTTTGTAGTTTGATGTTCCTAACAGGGTTTGGAGCGGCAAAAATGTTTCTTACAGTCACTTGCGAGTCTTTGGATGCAAGGCATTTGTGCATATTCCTAGAGATGAAAGGTCAAAGTTTGATGTGAAGTCTAAGCTTTGCTCGTTCCTCGGCTATGGCGATGATGAGTTTGGATACAGGCTTTATGATCCAGTTCAGAAGAAGCTTGTTCAAAGCTGGGATGTTGTATTTATTGAAGAACATATTTTGAAGGTTGTTGAGAAGATAGAGACAATTCCTTGACATAGTGATGAACTTATTGATTTGGGTCCAGCTCCTCTACAACATGTTGACACACAAGTTGGAGATAATGTTCCTATTGATGACCATGGTGCTGATGATGTTGATGCTCAAGAGAAAGATGTAGATGAAGTTGTTCATCCAGAGTTACCAGTTCCAAACATGCCACCATGTGTTCCACTCAGACGGTCTACGAGAGATCGTCATCCTTCTGTACGTTATTCTGCAAATGAGTATGTTCTTCTCACTGATGAGGGGGAGCATGAGTGTTATGCAAAAGCTATAGAAGATGAGCACAAGAAAGAATGGGCTGAAGCTATGCAAGATGAGATGGATTCCTTGTATAAGAACAATACTTATGAGTTGGTGAAGTTGCCTAAAGGCAAGAGAGCATTGAAGAACAAGTGAGTTTATAAGGTGAAGACCGATGAGTTTACCTCACAACCCAGATACAAAGCTAGATTGGTGGTCAAAAGATTCAGCCAGAAAAAATGTATTGATTTCGATGAGATTTTCTCTCCGGTTGTGAAGATGAGTTTTATTCGGGTGGTTATCGATTTAGCGGCCAGTCTTGATCTTGAGGTTGAGCAGATGGATGTCAAGACTGCTTTCCTTCATGGTGAATTGGATAAGGAAATCTACATAGAACAGCCTGAAGGGTTTCAGGTAGAAGGTAAAGAAGACTATGTGTGTAGACTTCAGAAAAGTCTATATGAGCTGAAGGTGTGTTGTTCGATCGCCGGGATGGCGAACTCTTCCTCATAGTCAAGAAAAGGGGGAGATTTGTTGGGGTTTTTGTTTCCTTAGTCTATGAGGAAAAGCCCGGCAAATAGGCCCATCTTGGGCCCCCACTTAATTCACTTATTTGGGAGAAAAATAAAAGGGGAGAAAACTTCTTTTGCAAGATATAAGAGCAAGATAAAGAGAGAGAAAAATCAAGAAATAAAAGAGGGAAAAACTTCAAGTATCAGTAGTCTTAGTGTTTTGATGATCGTTGGAGTTTGCACCATTGGATCGTCCTAATTTTTGGACAGCAGCTTTACAACTTCTGGGCCAACATTCTGGACGGTGGAGATCGGATTCTGAGGTCTAGAGGTCGGGGTTTCGTTGTCAGAACAGTAGCAATTATTTTTGATGATATTCTTCCTTTCTTGTTCTTTGATTGTTTTTATATCCTTGATGTGCATGTTTTCAAGGTATTATGAATTTGTATGCCTCTAGTATTGTCTAGAGAAGATTTTTTGTATTGCTCTCTTGCTGGTGATAGTGGATTTTTAGCGTGATAGTGGATTTTAAGCGGCACTAGATGTCCCGTGGTTTTTACCCATTGAGGGGTTTTCCACGCTAAAATTTTGTGTTGTTTGTGTGTGTGCTTGCTTGGTGTGTTACTCACTGTTTTAGGGGCTGTGTTGATTGCATTTGTGCATACTTATTTGTTATCTTCCTCACAAGTTTAAAAGGTTTGGGAAAGTATTGCCAAACGAAGGATAAATTTCGCATTTGTTGTTTACCGTTGTGATGCATTTCCATCAGTTTCTGTAATACTTTCATGTAATTGTTAAAAAATCTGGATCTTTTTATTGTAAAAAAGAATTTCAAATGATGATTGAATCGTCAAAAATCTTTTGAACTAAAAACCATTTTATTTCTATCTATCCAAATTTAAATTTTTTTATATTGCAACAAAGTATGCATGTTCAAAATTTCAGCCATTTTTTTTTTGTTGAATAGATAAATTATAATAAGATATAATTTTTATTTTTATCAAGTTGCTTATTATATTATATAGCTAGAGACTTGATTTAATAAAGCCTTTATTTTCTTCAGTCATACTTGGTATATATATGTTCTTGCCTGATGTAAAATATATTAGCCAAAATACCTTAATAAGACCATCTCCAATCCACCCTCAAACCAAACCTATTTTGTGTCATTTTGTGTTTTTTCCTCTAAACCACCCTAAAATCCAAACTCAAAAGGGTGAAAATGTCATTTTTTCTCTCTCTGAAATATTCATATTTAGGTATTTACTATTCACCATTTGCTTTTCAAAACTATATATAAGTCCTTTAACTTTTGATATATGGATAAACATTTTTTTAGTTTGCATTTATTTTACCTAAGATGATTAATGTAAAAAATAATATTAATATGTATTAATTTTATATATTCAGTTTTTTTTATATATAATTTATTTATATTTTTATAATTTATTTTATATTTTTATATTATATTTTATAACTTAAATTTTATAAATTATAAATTTATAATTTTAAGATGTATTATTTTGTTGTGTATAAATTATTAATATATAATTAATTTTATTTTAATTTTATTAAATAAATGAGAAAAGATTGAGGTTAAATATGTAAAGTGTATAAATATATAGATAATATTAATAAGGTTAAAAAAGTTAGTGTAAGAAATGAATATTCTAAGAATATTTTTTTTAGTTTGGAAATGAGTTTTTGGGTTAGAGATGAATTACTATTTGAATAACATTTACTGCATTTTGGGTTTGTCAATGGATTTGTGGGTTGGGGATGGTCTAAGAATGCATTGATATCTAGTATTGTAAATGACGTTTCTTCAATTCATGACACTGATGGCAATGGGGCCGGGAATGTATTACTTTCTCGCCTAGTTTTTACTTTGGAGATGTTTTACTACCATCTCTGACTTGTTCGGTTTCGAAAAATCCCCGCGGGCACTAGTGGGAAAATGACTATCAATACGGCGAAAATCGTTGTTAAAAGTCATAATGTCGATTATTAACGTCGACGATCAAAACCGTCGTTCGTCGACACTATAAAAGTTGACGTTAAATTTTTTTGATTATTAACTATGGCTTTAGGGGGAGGAAGTCGTGGTTAATCATGTAGCATTAGTAACCACGACGTTCTCCTAAAGTCGTGGTTAATAATGTAGTATTATTAACCACAACTTTAGAAGAACGCCGTGATTAATAGTACAACATTATTAACCACGGTTTTAGGAGAACGTCGTGGTTAATAATGTTACATTATTTACCACGACTTCTTCCCCCTAAAGCCGTGGTTAATAATTGTTACTCTCGGATTTTTTATGGTTCACTTATTAACGTCGACATTCTCTAACGACGACGTTAATAATTGTCACTCTCTGATTTTTTATTATTTTTTGATTTTCACAAAATCCGTTTCAAATATTTTTACGGAAAAAAAAGACAATTCATAAATCAAATTCAATTCAAAATTCGATAAAATTCTAAAATCGTAATACAAATATCTCAAATCAAATCGTAATGTGAATCACTGATTGGGGAGAGGAGGGGGAATCCTAGACATGATCGTCTCTAAAGCCTCTTGTTTTACGCGCATCTGCGCCTCAATAATCTCTTTTTGTGCGCGCACTTGCGCCTCTAAATTCTCTTTTTCTGCGCGCACCTGCGCCTGCATATCGTTCATCATTTGCTCTTGTGCCTCTTTCTAAGTCCCCGATGCACCTTTTATACCATATTCTTTAAAAAAAAAATTATATAAACGATATTTTTAATATAATATATATATATATATATATATAATATATTAAAACTTTATATTATTATAAATGAATAAACTTAAAACTCTTATAAAATATAATAAATAAATAAATATATTGGTTATTTTATATATTTAATTTTGTTTATAATGTTCGGGGCAGAATCGGGGTGAGATCAGAGTGAGTCGAGATAGGGGACACAAATACCATCCCGATCAAACCTGAGAAAAACCGCCCCAAACGAGGCAATTTGATTCGGTTACCACGAAACGGTTTTATATTGTCATCCTTACGTTACAATATTTGAATTGATATTTTCACTTATGAGTCATTTTTCTAGAAAATAGACATTTATTATTGTCACAAATTGAATTAAAAAAAAACAATAATATGGGATATCAAGAATATCAATATTATTAGGATTAGAATGATGCAGCCACTTAAGATTTTGAAAATGGCTACATATTTTCTTATATATAATGTTGTGCAAATAGTAACACAAAAGCTTTCGTATATATGGGAATCAAGATGACTCTGTATAGGCATTTACGATAATAAATGTAATATTTCTGGAGTTAGATAGACTATCGTTTTAGAACATGAATGACTTAACATCGTGCTTTGGAATAAATCAATAAACTTGATTGCGGATAACTCAATGAATGTGGCAAATTGTTTTCTTCTCCAACTCAGATTAAGATACACTCAAAGTATTCAGGTTCAAACTTATCCTGCCTGAATCTCTTTATTTCATTGTTAGTTGGTTTTTCATAGTTCTCAAAATGTTAGATTAAATTGATTCGAAATGTTCTAGTTAAATTTCCGTTTATAAAACTGTGTAGTGATGCTGCAAAAAAGACAGCAGCGATACTACTAGAAAGGACGGTTTTAACATTGCCCATACAAAGTGCTTCCCACTAAGGCGGAACGCTACCATACCAATGTATTATTACATCCTACAGCTTCGGCTTCGGCGCAAGAGCGCTCGATCAGCAAAAGTAGCTATTCTTTTCTTTTTGATCCATATACAAATGGTTTGGGCGAATGACGAGAATTGAAACCGCGCATAGTAGATTCACAATCCACTGTCTTAATCCACGTGGCTACATCCGCCCCCTTCGTTCAATATTTTTATTCAAGAGAAATTAATCTAGACTCTCTTCCTTTTTGCGTATGGCACACTCTCTTTGGCATCATCCACTAATTCGGAACAGACTAGTGCGACACTATGGCTAATGACCACTAGTAACTATACTTGTTTCTGGATTATTCCTAGTTGTATCGAACCTTTCTTTTACTGCTAGAGTTGTTGTGGGTAGTTTGGGTGATGATCCTAATACTTGTTTTCAGTTTTGTCCTCTGTACACAATTTGGAATGAGAGCTATATAATCTGAGTATATTTTAGAATAGAAGGAAGAATGGAGACAACTATAGCTAAAATCACATGGGAGCTAGCATCTTGAACTTTGTAATGCACTTTTGAATATTTTGGTTTAATGTTTATTGTTTTTACACTTTCATGTTTTATTGTGATTTGTGAATAGTGACATGGTTTTACATTTAAAAGAAATATTATTAGGTTATTTTATTTATATTAATTAACTTAGTTGGTAAATTATTTAATAATATCACACTATTTTCATAAATTAAACAATACAATAATAAAATTATAAATTTAACTTAAAAAAATATATTTAAAAAAACAACAAAAACAAACTCGAGACCACTTTCTCATATATATATACTAAATATAATAAAACATGATAATTTAGTTGTGTCATAACATAACACTTCTTTATTTTTGTATATTTGTAAAACCATATTAAAAAAGACGAATTGTCGTCATGAATACAAAAGAAAAATGAAAATTAAACATATAAGAGATTAACTAGAACTTAGACAACCATAATTGGATAAGTGGATGGACTCCAATGCTCTAATTGAGTGAGGTGCAAACCCTTCTGATGATACCATTTTCACCTGTTAGTGGACTAATATCTCCCATTTTGATCATGGCTCTTGCAAAGTCAGCCCGAAAAGTCAAACCATTTGAATTGTATTCTCGCACAATACTATCCGTTGATCCTCCACTAAAAAGTACTTGATCAGATTGAAGAAGACCCTTCTTTTCAATTAAATTTCTAAAGTAAACATTATCAAACAAATTGGGCGTCACTAAATCAAGCGGTGCCAAATTGCTATCACCATTTCCAGCCGTGGCAGGACAAGTACTTTGTCTTCTAGCAGCAAAACCAGCATCAATGTCACTCCCGTTGCTGTATATTCTATCACGGAAAGTAAAACATTGTGCCTGACCTATTGTGTGTGAACCTGCAATTAAGAAGTACCCATGTTATTCAATGTAACAAAAAATAAAAACATTTATGAAAAAAAATAGAATTTATATTGGAATACCAGACAATGCAACCAAATCTCTTGTATTCAAACCCTTGGCAGCAAAATTTGAAATATGTTCTTGAAGGGTGCTTGTAAACAAAGGTAAGTCTCTCTCTGCTGCATCTCGACTCGCTGTGGTTGAATCTCTTCTACCTAGCTTCACTATCCATGATGGACCACCAACCTAACAAATTTTAATAAATCCTTTAATACATATTTTCATTTCGATGTCCTTTTAATTTATACTTAAGTTTCTTATTACTTACCGCAGCTGATGCATCTCGTGCTGCAACAGCTAGAATGTCAGCACACGACACGACTCCAGGACATAAACTTTCTAAGGTGGCTTTAGCGGACTCAATTACCTCAAATCCTCTTAGAGATCCTCTATTTTGTAGCGCATCTCTCTCGCTTGTGGCTGTAGCTTGATTATCAAGTAAAACTGAAGCATCACAACCCTGCCAAGATATTTGACACAACATTAATTTATGTTCCAACATGTTTTTTAAATGTTCCATGCAGGTGTGCGAAGACTCGAACCATAACATTGAGAACACGAATTATTGCGCTTTACCACTGAGTGATGAGTCTTCACTAAGTTCAACATATATTATATGCGGAATTATTATCATTCGATTAATTAGTTTAATACCTGAACAAAACAATCATGAAAATGAAGACGAATGAGTGATGCCGCCATGCGACGCTCAGCAACAACAGCTTTTAACACAGCAGCGTTAATAGCAGTTTGAGCGAGTGGGCATCTAGTGAGGTAGAAAGTTGGCGAAAGTTGTGCATTGCTAGATGCGGTCAACAAAGAGAATAAAAAAGTAAAGATGACAAAAGATTTGCTAGAACTAAGGGCTGCCATTGCAATTGAAAGCTAGCAAAACTATAAAAAAAAAAAAGTGAAATATATTGTTCTTTAGCAAACTTAGTTCAATACGATATGATTTTGCAATCATAAGGCTTATCAATTTATAGAGAGTTGAAAGTAAGTGGGGATAAGAGAGATCAGTTGTATTTTGAAAATTAAGTAGTCAACAAAAAATCATTGGCCACTTATTATTGGTTAGGAAAGAAGGAGGAAAGTTAGTATACTTCAAAGAATGTTAAAATTGTGTTCTAATATTGAGGCTTTGGCCTTTTCCTAACAATCAAATCAAATAAATTGCATCAATTATATGGCTTGATATTATTAGTCGTTTTCAAATTTGCCTAATTTAATTATCCATATGGATTTGGAAGTAGAAATAGTTAAAATCTCAAAGTTATTCTTAAAATTTGTATGATTTCAAAAAAATTAATAAGGGTAATTTTAAATTGATTTATAAGTAGGTCAACTTTTATTATTTTAGATTTATGATAATAAGATTTTACGAGTTTATAAATAAATTTGATTTTACTATTTTATACCATTTACATTAAAAAAAACAAATTTATATTTAAAAATTAAAAAAGTTATTATTTATTCAAATAAATAAATTAATATAATTAATTTTATAACAATAACCATAATATTTTTTATAATATTATTTACTTATTATTTTTTTAATTAATTTCATATTTAAATATATAAATTTTTAAAATTTGTGTTGGGTCAAATTATTTTGACTATGTGTTGAAATAATTTGACTATTGAGATTTTGATGATAAAATGATTTATGCTCTTTGATGCAGGTGTATCGGAAATCATATTTCATGAGACTTGGCTCTAATAAGGCTCATTAGATGCACAGAATTAGACGTGCAGTCTAATGAATTCCGTAATTAAACGTGCAGTCTAACTCGTGGAGTTAGACGTGCACTCTAATAGATCTCGGAATTAGACGTACAGTCTAAATCATGGAGTTAGACATGCAGTCTAATAGATCTCGGAATTAGACGTGCAGTCTAACTCAGTGGAGTTAGACGTGCAGTCTAATGTATACAGAATTAGACGTGCAGTCTAACTCAGTGGAGTTAAACGTGCAGTCTAATGTATACGGAATTAGACGTGCAGTCTAACTCAGTGGAGTTAGACGTGCAGTCTAATGTATACGGAATTAGACGTACAATCTAACTCAGTGGAGTTAGACGTGCAATCTAATGTATGCGGAATTAGACGTGCAGTTTAACTCGGTGGAGTTAGACGTGCAGTCTAATGAATTCCGTAATTAGACGTGCAGTCTAACTTGTGGAGTTAGACGTGCAGTCTAATAGATCTCGGAATTAGACGTGTAGTCTAACTCATGGAGTTAGACGTGCAGTCTAATAGATCTCGGAATTAGACGTGTAGTCTAACTTAGTGGAGTTAGACGTACATTCTAATGTATACGGAATTAAACGTGCAGTCTAACTCAGTGGAGTTAGACGTGCAGTCTAATGTATACGGAATTAGACGTGCAGTCTAACTTAGTGGATTTAGACGTGCAATCTAATGTATACGGAATTAGAAATGCAGTCTAACTTAGTGGAGTTAGACGTGCAGTCTAATGTATGCGGAATTAGACGTGCAGTCTAACTCGGTGGAGTTAGACGTGCAGTCTATTGGATTGTGAAGGTTAGACGTAAGTCTAACTCCTTCAGATAAGTCTGAAGTAGAATCGGAATTAGACGTGCAGTCTAACTCAGTGGAGTTAGACGTGCAGTCTAATGGTTAAGTGAATAATTATACGTTTAGTCTAATTAGTGAAAGTTAGACGTAAGTCTAACTCCTTTAGATTAGTCTGAAGTGATTGTAATTAGACGTAAGTCTAATCCCATTAGACCAGGCGGTGTAATGGTTTCTGCTCTTAGACGGGGGTATTTGATTTTATTAGACGAGGTCGTCTAACTGAAATACGTCTAATGCTCATCTTAAGCAGTATTCTTGAAGCTAGCACCCGCCTACCCACGTGCTATAGCTGTACTCTACTCCTGCTCCACTTTCTAGTGAAGATCAGTATGATACCTATATGCAACCAACTAAATAATGCCACGCAAGAGAATTTTCCTCACATTACTTGTTTTGCAGGTACATTCCTGATGGAATATTCGGCGCACTATCAGTTGTTGTACGGACACGATCCTTATGCTCAGAACCTGCTGTGTATTATGGAGGCTTTCCAATGGAAGAGTGTCACGTATCATTCTAAAGATTCGACCGTTAGTCTCTGCCCAGTATTTATCAAATCTCAAGGACAACGGACAAATAACTAGCAATTTTCGATCAACTAAGAAAGATTTATCTGAGAGAGAAATCATTCGATCATCTTGCTTACTGAATTCAAGACTTTGAATATTCATACTGTGAAGCTGCTTTCCTGATTGTACTGTGTGCGAATCAAGAGAGAGCTAGAATCAAAAACACCATTAGCTGAGTGATATTATTCATCTTGTAAACTGAACAGAGTGTGTTCTGTTCAATAGTGAACTAAGTGTGTGTAAACTGTATTTGATTCTAATCATATTATAGTGAATCCTTCCGGTGGTTGGAAGAAGGGGTGACGTAGGAGAGTTTCTCCGAACATCCATAAACAAACTGTTGTGTTCTTTCATTCCTGTCATCTTTTCATCCTTCTTCTTGAGCTTCAAACCCAAGTAAACAATTCCGTTTTGAATCTGTTTCAAGTGTTTACAAGAGTTTGAGTAGAATAGAAAGCGAATTAAATCCCTAACAGGATTTCTTTCAAACCGTTTTTCATAAGCCTTCATCAATAGCCAGACCCTCGTCTCTATCGATAAAGCCGATCCTATCAATTTGATAGGAACTCGGCAACAAGAACACAATCTTCTTCTACCGGAAATGTTCGGCCATAAATTTTCGAAACAACATCATTTGTCTGATGCAGAGTGACAGGAGCACGACTCGGAACAGAAACATGTGCACTTGGAGACAATCATCTTTTATCACGCCCTCATTGATACCATAAAAGATCTCTCTAATCACTTGAGCTTCCTATATGAGATTGTCATCAGGACAGTCAGTGTTAACAATAGTAAGCTCATTGAGATTGTTGTAGCCGATGAGATTAGAGGCGCCCTTTTTAGCATGAAAGGCGATAAAAGCCCTAGGCCCGACGAATTCAAGGCCAACTAGAACATTGTCAGATAGAGTGTTTGTGAGACTGTCACTACGTTCTTTTGGAACCGCAAAATGCTTAAGTAATGGAATGTCATTGTTCTCAACCTGATCCCAAAGATGTCCTCCCCTAAAAGGATTCAAGATTTTCATCCCATTTTCTACTGTAATATCATTTATAAAAGTATTTCAAAAATTATTGCCAAATGTATTAAAACGGTTATCTCAAAACTCATCAGTCCCTAGCAATCAACTTTCATCCCTGGCAAGTCCATCTCCCATAACATCTTACTCATGCATGGTCTTCTTAAGGGATATGGTAGGAAGTCCTGAGATGCGTGTGACTTTTAAGGTAGACATCCAAAAGGCTTTTGACTCCACTAAATGGAGCGTTATTCACAATTTCTTAATTGTGTCTAGTTTCCTTGTATTTTTATTGACTGGATTATGTAGTGTGTCTCAAATCCCCACATTATTGTGAGCGTTAACGGTATCCATGAAGGTTTTTTCAAAGAGGAAAACGGGGTTAAGCAAGGGGATCCCGTCTCATCCTACATTTTCGTCCTTATCATAGAGGTCTTTGACTGTATTGTTAAAATACTCTTAAAGTACCGCACTTTCACTCACCACCCATATGGAAATCAAGAATCTATCACTCATATGTATTTTGCAGACAATCTCTTCATCCCGACGCATGCTGACGCTGACTCCGTTAGAACTATCAAAGAGACTCTCACAACTTTTTTCTAGTGTTACAAGTCTCAACATTAATCAGGGTAAAAGTATTTCTTTCTATGGTGGCGTCAAGGAGGAAACCAAATCCATCATTTTCGGGATCATGGGCATTAAAGAAGGATCGCTCCCCGTCCGATACCTAAGCATCCCGCTCCTCTAAACAACTTTAGATATCGCCCTACCGATCTCTAATTGAAAATGTAAAGAATGTTATTTTAGGATGGGCTACTAAAATACTTTCTTATACAGGCCGCGTTGAGCTGGTCACTAGAGTCGTTATGGGTATCATCGGATATTAGGCGCAATAGATCGTCTTCCCAATGAAAGTTATGAAAGAACTGGATTAGTTGATGAGAAATTTCATATGGGGGACTTATGGGCACGGAGGAAAAAATATCAAATGGACGGACACCTACAAGCCCAAAGAAGAAGGCGAAATTGACATCAAGGACAATGTCTCCTAAAACAAAACTCGCACCTACAGACACTTCTGGGCGTTGAAAAAGAAACATGACTCACTTTGGGTTAGATGGGTCCACTCGAGGTTTATCAGTAAAGACATCAGCATCTAGACATACAAGATCAGAATAGAGATGGTGTGGTCCCTTAAAAAGATTTTAAGGCTTAGAGAAAGTGCGAGCAAGTTGATTAACATTTAAATTGGCAATGGTAATGGTACTCTGTTATGGCATGACTCCTGGTTCGAAAACAGACATTCCTCCATAATAATGTCTTCTCCATTACTCGAATCTGGTGGGAGTGTTAATTGGCCATAGTTCAGTAAGTCAATAGTGGCGATTGAAACAACCTTTTGAGAACTATTCTAGAAGGTGTGAGAGTTATCGACATGCTTTCATCATATCATCTGAATAATCACGAGGATTCTCGTGTTTAGAGTGTTGAGAACAATGGCAGGTTTGACTCGGGGTCTTCTTGGGATAGCGTTCGTGATCGTGGGGAAGTTATCCCCATACACAAATTCATCTTATGGCTTGCCTTCCGCGAGAGACTCAACACCCGTGATCGAATCAAGAAGTACATAAGCATTCCAGATCCTAATTACCTCTTTTGTTTAGGAAATGAGGAGTTCATTGAACACCTTCTTGGGAATTTCCCTTTTGCCTCTTTGCTTTAGAGCAAATTCTCCACTTCAATCAATAGGCCTCCTCAACTCCCCAAACGAATGGACCGACAACAAGGAATTCGTCATCACCAATACCAAGGGCAAAAAATTGAGCTCTAATACCTTCAAGTGTTTCTTCGCCAACATTGTTTATCACATATGGATGGAAAGGAACAATATAGCCTTTTCAAGAGTCCACAACGATGCAAACATCGTCTAAACGATATTATCACTAAAGACAACTCCTTCATCCAAACGTGGAGGCGTATTCAAGAATTGGCTAATCTTTCAAAATAGGAATATCGCTTACGAGAAAGTCACCCTCACCACTGATTTCATGGTGCTTTAATTGTCAGTTGACATTTATCATTTGTCGTTTGTCATTCATCATATGTCTTATTTATTCCTCATTGTTTTCCTTCATTCAATTGTTTATTTTCACTTTCTTTTGAACTCATGTAATTTTTTTGGCGTTTTGTGCCTTTTTATTTAATTAATGTTAAGTCGTCTTTTAAAAAAAAATAAAAAAAAATAAAAATAATAATTACTTAATTATATATATATATATATATATATATATATATATATATATATAAATAATAATAATATATAATTAAATTATTTTCAACTAAACCCTTACCCTTTAAATTAAACTCTTGATTATAATCATTAACAATATTATATTTAATATATTTATCAAAAATGATAATTTTTAAAAAATATATTAAATAATGTTAATTTGGAATATGGTTACAAATAATATTCATTTTATCAACTAAACTAAAAAATTATACTATAATTTATATATAATTTTAAAATTATTCTACATAATAAATATATTTAATTCTTTTTAAAATGAATAATAATAAGAAAAATAAATAAATTAAACTAATATATATATATATATATATATATATATATATTTACTTTAAACTTTTTACGAGTTGTTTTCTTTTTATTTTTTTTTATTTTTTTATATCTCATTTTGTTTAAATGTATTAAAAACTTTATCATTTAAATTTAACTAACTCATAATATTATATAATTTTTTTATACTAACGTATTATATTAATTATTATCTTTAAGTGTTTCTTATATATATATTAAATATTAATTTAAAGTTTGAGTTATATTTATTTTGAATGAATATTAATAGTTTATATTTTGAAATAGACCATTTTAATAATTAATAAATTTTTTACTTATTTAATTTCAAATAAAATAAACAATAACAAAATATTAAAGAGATAATACAATTAAAATTATAAAAATTATATATAATAATATATATATATATATTAATAATTTAAAAAATGTTATTTATTTGTTTATTATAATTTAGTAATAAAATATTAAAGAGAGATAAATGGTTAAATATATTTTTAAATAATAAAGAATTAAAGAAAGTAATATTAAATGTTTTCTTATAGTGACATGTATTAAAAAAATAAATTGATAAGCGGTTCTATTCCACATGTACAGCTACATTCCTTAGATGACATGTACAATACAAATCTTTCCTCCCCCACACACACACACACACACACATATATATATATATATATATATATATATATATATATATATATATATATATATATATATATATATATATATATATATATATATATATATATATATATATATATATATATATATATATATATATATATATATCAGTGATTAATGTTTTTCATATGGTCATAACTTTGAAAAATCTACACTTCCTATTCATATTGTTTTTAACTTAAGAAAAAATAATAATCAAAATAAAATAAATGTATCATAAATTATTTCCAATGCTTCATTTAATAAAATAATTAGGTTATTTAATTAAATTTATTAATTATTTTAATATAAAAGTGTGGAGTATCATGATTTAAAATGTAAAATAATATTTTTTTTATTTAATTATAGGTTTAAATAAATGTTAGTGAATACCACACAAATACTTTTATATAATTAATGTTAGTGAATACCACACAAATATATTAGCGTCAATACCAATCAGCTAAAATTTGATTGTCCTAAGTTATTTAATGACAAAATTTTAATTTAAGAAATTGATTTTGAAATAACATGTTTTAATTATAATTTTTGAGCAATCAATACTTATTTTCTATTGGTATTTGCTCATTCTATTAAGGTTTATACAGGATTTCCAATTGATATCAATTGAATTATATTATAGGTCTTTTTTACTATATTTCTTTTACATGCAAAATACAAATAATTAAAATAAAACATTCAGAATAATTTGTAAATTAGAGTATTAACCAATAAAAATATTTAAAACAAAAAAAGTTTATTTTATCAGTTTTGTTTTAATTTGATTAATTAATTTTAATGAAGTATTTATTTTAATATTAAAAAATAATAAACTTAAATAAGAACAAAACTTATATATATAAAAGCATATTCACAGTATTATAGATGTTGTGAAGAAAAAATAAATAAATATGTAATGTAAACAAAGTAACTAAAGTAAGTGGCATAATTAAATAAAAAAACTAAACAATTAAACAAGGCTCTATATAGAAATATACAAGTAAAATAAATTTAAACTTAATGTCCTTAGATATTTGAGAGTAAGTTGGCATTGCTATTGATCATTAAGCTCTTAGTGATGGGTCTCTCTTCATATCTGTGTGAATACATATATATATAATAAGAAGTTTGTGTTTAATGATTTTTGGAATTTGAAGTTAATAAGTTGGGGTCAATGGTTCCTAAAGATATTGGAGGAGATCTTACCAATGCGATGCCACACTCGCACCGAGTTACTCCACCCCGCTTGGACGACTCTTGAAACTCGATATTGTCACTTCAGAACTTAGTGTTTGGAATTTTTATAACTTTTTTATGTCTGTTTTATTAATGTATCATTGACATATTGAGAACTCGTATAGTATTGCAATAATCATTGTTTTTTAAAAATAAATTAATGCAAATATAAAAAAGAGTCGTTTAAACTTAATGAAAAATAAAAACAAAAATATAAGTGTTCAAAGTGTCTTAATATACTTCCGAAGCGCAACGAGACTAACCATTTAAAAATATAATGAAAACATTAGCTAAAATGATTTAGGAACGATAGAATATAACAAATTAGAGTTAACAACTTCGAAAATTTTAAAAAGGATTTTTGTAGTAATATTTATTAATGATATATTTTTAAAAATAATTTATGATATGTGTAGTGATTTTAGTTTTTAAAAGTTAATTATTTAAAAAATAATAAAAATATGAAATAAATTATATTTAATCAATATAACACTTTAAATATTTGAGAATAACGTTAATATTAAATTTATTGTTTGCTTACTATTGTTTCTTTAAATAAAAATATAACATTTATATATACAAAATGAATTGAAATAGTCAAAATTTCACACATGTTCATTGTCTTGTTTATGAGAATATAGTGTTAAAGACTCTTCAACGTTCCCACCTCATTTCCTTCAAACAAGTCCAACACTACAAAACTAACTAATTGACATAGAATTATTTGGATTTAATCCAATAAACTCAATCCTTTATTCAATTAAATATAAAATTAAATACTTTATTTTCTTATAAATTTTAATAATATATATATATATAATATTTTAATAATTTAACTTAATAATTTAAATTTATGTAAAACAAGATTTTGTTCAAAAATAAGATTATTTAAAAAAAAAAATGCCACATCAATAAAGCCCTTCATTTCAACTTTCGGTTAAACATGACATTAGGTTTCAACATTTTTACATCGGTTAGCAAGTGGCCAATTCCAATTTGTTTGGTTACTTGTAATATTTGTTTTTATATTTTATTATTTGACCTTTTAAAGCAACTACTTAGTTATTACTTAGACAAGAGAATTTTTTTTTTTTTTTTTTTTTTTTTTTTACAAGAATCCTTATGTGGTAGGATAGGATATAATGTGTATCCTCTAAGATGTGAAATTTTAAATAAATTTTATTAATTAAATAGAAATGAGAATTTGGATAAATAAATTAAATATAATTTAATCCAAATAAATATAAATTTAGACCAAATTGAATTATGATTTTTTTGTGAAATTTAATGTCAGTGGATAAAATCGAATTCCAAGAGTCTTGAAATGTCAAGAGTCTAGGAATGACAGTCATTCGATGAATTATTAGTCGTTGGATTGATAAACGAATTTATTGTGATGGTTTAATTTTTAACTATAAATATAGTTTTTCACTCAACTGAGTATTTTTCAAGTTTTTCACTTAATCGACTGTTCTTCGAGTTCTTGACTTGTCGTATTTCTGTTGAAATCCGGTGATTGATTTAGTTACTTTGTTAAATTTGTTGCGTAGTGATTCCGATGCTGAATCACAACTAAATTCGTTGTACCCTGGAAGCATCCATCTACGATAAACTTCAGCACAAAGGAAATAGTGGAATTGTTTTAGGGGAGATGTACTAAACACATGCCTTGTCTTGAATCAAATCAACATTGTATTCTGGTAATTTCGTTCTTTGTAATATTGTATTTAATTAATTTATTATATTTCTGTTAATTTAAGACAAGATATCTAACAATTTAAAACAATTTTCGTGCACTAAGTTATTTAGTAGCTTTGTCGAAAAAAATATTTGTCTTTAATGTTTTAGAAATACGAGTTGCGATGTTGCAAAAGAGATGATGGCTCATTTCGACAAGTTGAAATTACTACTCTCAAAATGGAGAAGAATCGACTAATAAAGATAAGTCTTTATTATACATGTATATATATATGTTAATTTTTAACATTTTTTTTCTTGTGTTGTTAAAAATTTAATTTTATAAACTAATATATGTTGACATATAAATTTTCTCAAGAAAAAATGTATATTCAATGTACAAACGTTATCTTGAAAATAAATTAGAAAACAATAATTTGTTTTTTTAATTAAAAGTTTGATAGTTACTAAAACTATTATTAATAATAAATGAAAATATAACTAAAATGTTAGCTTATATTTTTTTTAAATATTAATGTTTGTATTTATTAATAGTAATTAAAATTAATTATAATTATAACTGAAACATATGGTTTCAGATTTAAAATAATTAATTATAAAATATACATTCTTAAATTAATTAAGCGGGATGGTGAATACTAAATATGTTGATCATTCGTACATATCCACCAAACCCTATTTGTTGATATGTACTGCAAACCTTATATGTTGATAAGTACTAAGATCATTCGTACCTGATCAGCCAATCCCTATATGTTGTTAGGTACTATAAACCTTATCTATTGATAAATACCAAGATCATTCATATATGAACCGCCAAATCCTATCACTCAATAGGTATCCAAACTCTATCATTCAATAGGTATTCAAACCCTATCTCTCGATAGGTATCCAAATCTATCATTCGATAAGTAACCAAACCCTATCCTTCGATAGATATTCAAACTATATCCCTCGATAGGTATCAAAACCCTATCCCTCCATAGTTACCAAACCCAATCTATCGATAGGTATTCAAACTTTATCACTCGATAAGTATTCAATCAAAATCATATTTTTCAATAGGTACCTTTCCTAATTCATAAACAAAAACCTATATGTTTATGTACCATGATCATTCATATATGACTATTCTAAACACATTACATGTTGGTAACTGTAACCCCAAAAAGGAACGACTATAATATCCCCCTAGTTACGCATAGCTTAGCACGTGATGTCTCATGAGGCGGATGCGTGACAATATGGGGGGATATATCATATCGCGGGGTGCCTTGAAGTTCGATGCGTTTCAAACTTGGTTTGCATGTCAGGCATCTTTGAAAATGAAAATTCTTGTTTTTAAAAGATTTTGAAAATACCTAGAGTGGTAAGAAATTAATTATGTAAAAATAATTAATCATTTATTCAAATTTTTAAATAAACTGGGAGGTTAAATAAAATTTATCATAAACCCAGTTTAAATTAATCAAACATAATTATTTGAAAAAATTATTTATTTGAAAATTAGAGTCGCTAAGAGATTTTATGAAAATCAATAAAATGATACGTTTATAAAAGTATTTAGACCAAAGTTTCTAAAAAATGGTGGTTCATTGTCTACTTACGCACGTGAAAAGTTTTCGTGCTATGTCCTCTACGCCCGCCTAAGGACGGTTTTCAAAAATTCTTCTAAAATAAACAAAGTAGTCCAATGGTCCTAAGAAAGAATGAGGGCTATAAATAATTGTACAAAATTATTTAAAAGGGATGGGTGTGTACCTGTTGCGCTGGTATTTAGATTATCAAAATCTGAAATTATCAGTGGAGAATGTTAGAATTTAAAAATAAATCTCAAACGATGTCTTATCCAAAAAATTGGTTTAGGAAATATCCCAAAAATATAGAAAATATCATTTTATGACCTTTCAAGATTATTTAAAAATGGGTTCAGTTTCCAAAATTACAAAAATAATTTTGGATTTTGAAAAGTGGAACCAAACAGGCCTTAGGACCGAAGTCCTAGGGTTTGGGTTCAATTTGGCCAATCTAGGGTCAGTTAAAACCGGGTGGTCCAAAACAAGGCTTTGTCATATGGGTCAAGAGACTAGAGAGCTTGGTCCCGGGTTCGTGAGGCTCTATCTTAAACTTAGGCAGCGCGGTCGTAGACTTGGGAGGCTCGGTCCCATGTCAAGTCTACCGGTCCAGGTGCTCGGTCTTAGGGTTAGGTAGTAATCGATCCTATGTCTAGGTTAGTGTTAGTTTCACCGGTCCTAGTTCTAGGAGGCTCAGTTCTAATCTTCGGTCCTAAGTCTAGGAAGCTCGGTCCTAATTATTGGACCAAGGCTAATGGTTCTCAGTCCTAAGTCAAAAAACTCGGTCGGACTATATGGTCATAGGATAAAACCATTAGTCACGGAGTTCGGTCCTTCCTTAAGAATACCGGTCCTAACCCTCGATTAGAGCTTAAGAACATCGGTCCTTGTCCTTGTTTGGACCAGAAAAACACCGGTCCTGGTCCTCGATCGGATTTGAAGAACACCGATCAGAATTCTCGGTCACTAGCTAAGTCCCTCGGTTGGACTCCTTGGTCGCCGGCTAAGATCCTTGGTCGGATGTAGGACCTAGGTGGTATTAATTTGATCAAAATTTCAGAAAGCTATAACTTTTGATTCAGATCATGAAATCATGATCTGTACGCTACAGTTAGTTCATATGATCATGAAAAACAAAAGTCTTAACATAAATCACGATTTTAAGATCTTTACAAATATCAATTTCAAAATACCATTTCTAGGTCAAATTTTTAGATTTTCAAATTATGCCATTTTAAGGTTTGATTTTTGTTCCATTAGATTTGAAATGATGAATATAGTTGAAATTTATCAAAAGAATAATATCAATCAAACATTAAAATAGTTTTAAAGATTGAATTAAAATCCAAAAATTTTCAAAAATAAAATTTGATCAAAACGATGAAATAATTACTTGAAATTCATCATAATATGTTTAAAATCATGTATAACAACTAATTGGATCAGAAAATTTGGATTAAAATCAAGCACATGAAATTATTAAAATGTAAGGTTTATTTTTAAAATTTTCAGTTTTATCAAACATGATCAAAACGTGATTACAGTTCTTGACCAGAAGCCTGAATCGAAGTTGGGATCGCTAGAGGAAGTTTTCAGAAAAACTGTTCTTGACCAGAATCTTCAAACTTTGATTCAGAAGGTATTGTTGTGTAATTGTTTGATGTTGTTCGATGATTTGGTCTTCAGACCATGGGAGTGTATCTATACTAGAGAAATGTCGGTTGAGGCGGGGTAATTCAGGTCAAAATTACCCTATAGAGAGCTTATCCCTTAAGCTTAATCTAGCTCTCTAACAGCCCTATCCATGGAAGTATAAGGCTTTTGGATAAGGAAAAAATGTATCTGTCGATGACAGGAGCATGTGGCCGAAAAAAACAACAAAATTTGATCGCCTGTGGAGGAACTAAAGCTTTTGGAAGATCGCGCCCCGACGAGTCGCGATTCCAGAGAGTTCGCGAGTTTAGAGAACATGAGGAAGGAAACAACTTCGTTTCGAGTGACAGAACGATGGGTTCTGTTGGAGTTCCATCAGCTATCAGCTCGGTTGAATAACGGGGTTAGTCTGTCCCGTTAGTTGATCGGGTGTGGCCGGTTGCGCGCTTGATCCATTGTAGCGGGGGTCTGGCGCATTCTAGGCTGTTGGATGAGATTTGGTTGCTCATTTGATGGTTCAGGTTCCTACTGCAGGGTTTTAACAAAAATCTAGCTAAACAGGATCATCCAATTTTATTTCTATTTAAAAGGTTTATTAAAAATGATTTTTAACTCTTTTTAAATTAATTTCTTCACCATAAATTTCACAATAAAAATAATTTTAGAATCATAATAAAAATTATGATCATATTTTTTTTTTGGTATTTTTAATAATTTTGGGTATTTTATTTAATTTGTTTATGTCACAAATTAAACATAATTCATGATTAAATCACAATGAAATATTTTTAACCTCTTTTTTGGTCTATTTTGGGTGAAATATATACAAAAATTTATCCTCAAAATATTTTTGAAATTTTGAATAATTTTCTAAATTAGGGTTTAATTATCACAATAATTAACCCTTAATTAGGTTTTAATTTCTTTTTTGAGTTATTTTGAATATAGAAATTCAAAATATTAATTTAATATTATTAAAAAAATAATATTATTTGAAAATAGAGTAAGTCAATTTTTCATGTTTACAATAACCTTTGTGGTAAGTTTGTTAACTCTCACAAAAAACCCATATGTGGATAGAATTATGATCATCTATGTATGATCGCCTTAAGCATTACTTGTTGGTAACCTTTGTAATAAAGCTCATCATCTTTCACACTAAGATCTATATGTGGATAGTCCACAATCATATATGTATGATCATTATTAGTGTTACTTGTTGGTGACCTACGTGAAAACTTATTAAAATCTTTCATGTACCCTTCATGTCTCATCAAAGTGGCATTAACTTTAATCGTTTATACATGACTACCCTAAACAACATTGACCAAATGCTATAAAGAGATAATAAAGATACAAATGACTTGAATAAATGGTTGATATCCACGTTTAATAGGAGTTATTTTTCAAATTTCTATGAATGTCTCTATATCAATATCCTATAGATTTTACGGATACTTTGTTAAGATCTGTGAAACATGATTTAAGAAACCATATTTATTATTATAGTCACCATGGAAAGATACATGATTCCTAATCGACGCTTGGAAGCACCTCGAAGAATGATGCATAAATAAAGCAACGACAGGTCACTTCAACATCAACTCATTACAGGTTTTATCTTTCCATAACCCTCAATGATATAAATTTGATAAGAAAAACTTAATATTAGATGTCATCCTCGAACCTACGTTTTCAAAACTAGTTCGTTATAATCAAACTTAATTCAAGAGGGGCACTTTGTAAGTACTAAAATTATGTACACCCAATTTATAATTTTTAAAATAATTATTTTGAATAAATAAATTTTAAATAATTATAAACAAGGTCAAAACCTAATTAAATAATTAATTGGATTAATTAATGTGATCATTAAATCCTAATTAATTAAAGATAATAGCCAAAATAAATAAATAAGATAATTTGGGATAAATGTTGTAACCATTTTATTTCAAATTACTTTTAGAAAAATTAAAAGGGATTAAAATAAATAATTTTGGATAAATTTTGTATCCAATTTATCTCAAATAAATTATTTATTACTCCCAGAAATATACAAAACAAATAATATAAATTGGAAAAATATATGTCATATTTATTAAAAATATTTTGTATATTCGTAAAGATTTAAAAAAAACAGCCTAAAGGGTGAAAGAAAAATCAATTTCAAATAAACCCTTAAGGTTAAATAAAAATAAATAAATATGTGATTTAGTGCACCCGAAATCCAGAGGAATCGCTACAGTAGGAGTCACAACCATCTGATAGACGCTGGATTTTCATTCAACGCCTAAGAGTTGTTTGCGTCTCTCGCTGCAACGGAGGAAACGTGTGCTCGTGAAGCACAAGATCAGCTAACACATTTTCTAATGATGTGAACTAAAACGTAATGGAACGCTCCGTCGTTGACGGAACGCGGACGAAACTCTTCCATTTCTCTACATTTTGACCTTGTTTAAGAGTTGAAATGATCACCCAACTTCGATAATCATGTTTCCTACATCTAGGCGCATCAATTATGCCTATGAAGGTAACTTGTCGGAAAACAACCAAAACAATATCATAGATGTTTAATTCAAATGAAGCCCACTTAGTCGATGGACCGACCTTAGGAGGATATAAATAGCTTCGCTTGATTAATTTGAAAAAAGAGGGCACTCTCAAGCCTCAAATTGGAAAATTCAAAAATCTATCATTAAAACATCAAGTTTCTGAATTTCTGAAATTTTTTGTAAAGCCTTAAAGCTTGGATCCATGCATCTCGAAAGCTTCCTTAATGTCTAAAAAGTGTTCTCAAATTCTTGGTAAACTTCCAATTTAAAATTGAAATTTTCATATTTCATTTTTATAAGTTTGTATATTGTCTGGTTGTTGAATTTTTTATTAGAAAACGATCAAATAATCATTTACATAATATATATTGAAGCTAAACCTGATCAATCGATCTAAATCAGATAAACCCAAATTTGAATTTAAAAAACATTCAAAATATGGTTTTATGGTCTTGATTTATTTCTCAAGAACACTAACCCATAAAACTTCTCAACATGTTTATAATGATTTTAGGAATTTATTTGAATCATGTTTGATCCATCCAGATCATGTTTGATTAAAATAAAAAAATTCATAAAAAATAAAAATTTGAAGTTCTTGAATTGGTCAAAATGAATAGCCAATGTTCATGTTTTGGTTCCAATCAATCATATGAAGCATAATGAAACTATTCGCAAGCTCCTTGCACTTCATTAATGCCAAAAAATCAAGAACATGATTTTTATATCAAAACTTTTTTGGTTAGAATGATCATCATCATGATTGAATGACACCTCGGGATGATGTTCATAATGATCTTGGGATCTTTGTGAAGCAAATCAGTACCCTGGATCAAACAATCCAAACTGCAAAACCTGTAGTTTTTATGTTCTTGAGGACCGAGATGTTCAAACAAGACCAAGGAATTTCGACCATGAACGAGAGGTCCAACCAAGGAATTTCGATCATGACCGAGAGGTCTGACCGAGGAATTACGCCCAAGACCAAGGATTCAAACTTTGGACCAAAGAGTTTCGCACCCGATCGAAAATTCCCAAACATAGGGCCGACGAAGTTAACTTAGAACCGGTGATTTCCAAAACCGATCTAGGAATTCTGATTATGACCAAGAGTTTCGACCAATGATTCTAACTTGGGACTGAGGAATCTCGCACCCGACCGAGAGACTTCCGACCCAAGACCGAGGGTTTTAGCCCCGACCGATAAAAAACGCACCTAGGAACGAGTACACCGATCCTAGTGTCTATTTGGTTATATTTTAAAATTCCAAAATTATTTTTATAACTTTGGGATCCTAAACCATTTTCTAAAAATCTCAAAAACTAGAAAATAATTTCAAAATATTTTTGGAGTATTTTCCACAAAAATATTTTGATAATGGCTCATTTGAGATTTATTTTTAAACCTTAATGTATTTAAACTGGTATTCTTCAAGTACATTTATCCCTAGTCATCATCAACAATAAGTACCAACATTTAAATATTGTTGTTACAATTTTAAATACACGAAAAGTTGTACATGTTTAGGATGGGAAGAATAGTTGGTTAACATAAACGTTATATAATCAATTTTTAAAAGCCAAAATTTTCTAAAGTATAGGCTGTTTTTAAAACGGGTACGAAGGATGAAGCATGAAAATCCATTCCCGAGTATCACCAAACTACAAACCAAATGAAACTCTAGTGAAAAATGTGTTTGTAAACGTATACCTTTTTATTGATTTTAAACTAAAAATCAATTGGTGACTCTGTTTCAAATGAATAATCTCTTAAATTAATAGTTTTTAATTTATTTAAATACAAGTTCTAAAAATAAATTTTTAATTTGATTATTTCAAATCCAAGAGATTATTTGAAATTCGAACTCAAATTAATTATTTTTATAATTAATTTCAAAAGGTCAGGATATTTTCGAAAAATCTTTTAAAAATAATATTTTATTTAAAAAGATTCCTAATACTCTCAAACCTCGAGCTTTTCCTGGACAAGTACCTTCTAGGGTTTTACCACCACCCAATTTTATTTTTCAGAAAATCGGGAAGGAAAAATATGTTGCATTTTAAAATGTGAATAAGAGATTCCAATTTGGGCTATATACTTGGTTAGACGTGAAAAATGGCCTCAAAGTTATATCTCACGTGCCCGTCAATGAAGTTCTACACATTAAATTTTTTTCTATTTTACAAAAAAAAAAATTACAATTTTTTTTTATTTTAAAGATTATCCAAATCCTATTCACATATCTAAGGCTCTAGGCTAATAATTCCTATTCCGTATCTAAGGATTATACTCATAAGTTCCTACAACATGCGTCTCAATTCCTCATGTTACAGTTTAAAATATACTAAATTTTAAAGCGAATAAAACAAACACGAGAATAAGAATAAGAATGAATCGGGAGAACCTGAAAAGATTCTAAAATAAAAATGTGTTTCTTAAATAAATCAGGTTTTATTTATAATAATTAAGAACTTATTTTTAAATTTATAAATACAAGTTATTAATATATAGGAAAACTGGAAATAATAAAAATCAATCAAACAAGCCTTAAAATACTTTTTTTTTGTTCTAGTATAGAAAAATATTCTAAAACATTTATTTTTAGAATATTTTTAGAATTAATAAAGGACTCAATTAAATGATAAATATTATAAAAAGATAAAAGTCTCGAGCAAACAAAAACAAGTAGGTACCCATATGTATTTTTTTTCTTTATATTCACCACAATGGTTCGACGCCTCAACAGAGCTTTATGAAGCCAACCCAATCATTTTTCAATAGGCTAGATACCATCATCCATCGTGCAAAACTCTCATTCTTCACTAGAAAAATGAGTTTCTTGCCGAATATTCTTATTTTACAAATTTTGTCTCGAATCCAACTTCTAAGCTTGTGGAAAGCTCACCATAACCTGCAGGAATAGAAAGAACCCAACCAGCCGAATGCAGCCAAACCTAACACAAGCTACCAATTTGAAAACCGAAAGCAATACATTTTTTTAAATGAAGAAAATATTCACCCAATTGTATACAGATGGTTTAGAAACACATCTATAAACTTATAGAAACTATTTGCATTTGTCGTGGGTCTAGCTCAAGAATAGCAACCAGGTTTCGTTTTTTTAATCGAATTGGGGAATGGAATAAATATAGATTGACAAATAAGTTCTAAATGATCTAAAAGACTACTTTGAACCAAAAACTGCACCAATATTATTATAGTTTTGGCCTTTAATAGGCACATAACATTATCAAACTATCTTACCAATCAAGAAATAATTAAGCCATTACTTGAAAAAGTAAACTAACTAACTTTAAAAAAATCTAATCCCTGAAATTAAGCGATTAATTACAAAATAAGACTAAGTCATAATTTTTCTACACTAATTATTAACTAAATAAACAAATAATAAATCAATAATTCCTCTCCTAAACTAGACTGCATCATCAGCAGCTAGTTTAACATCAATGACTCCCATAGACTTTATGAGTTCTATAATTGTATCAAGTTTCTAAGCCTTTATCATAACATTTGTAACCTTCTCACTTGTCCTGTAATGTACGAGTTCCACAATACGTTTTTTTAGAAAACTCTCTAATAAAATGATAACGTATATGAATATGTTTGCTTATCCATGTAGTACTGCATTTTTAGACAAATTAATAATGGACACATTATCAAAAAATATTGTTATACTCTTCTTTTCAAAGTGATGAATTGTTTCTAAGATTTCTCTCAACCAAACAACTTGACAAGCACATGATGATGCAACAACAAATTCAACTTCAGTAGTGAATAGAGTTACAATAGGTTGATTCTTAAAATATCAAGCTACTTCTCTTTTTCCCATCATAAGAACATAGCATGATGTATTTCTTCTGTCATCCACATCTCCAGCATAATCATTGTCTGTATATTCAATTATTCTTCTAATTTTCCTCTTGGTGTCCCTTTGAAGTATCTGATTATTCTCTTAACCAAATTAAGATATAGTTCAGTAGGGGATTCCATATATCGACTCACCAAACCAACTACGAACATGATATATGGTATTGTCATAGTGAGTTATCTCAAACTTCTAATCATCTGCTTATAGCTAGCAGCATCCTCTTTAACTATATCTTCATTCTTTTCAACTTTGGTCTTGGGAACAATGGGATTTCTAATATAATTGCAATATATCATTCTAAATCTTGCTAGAATTTCTCTTGCATACTTCTATTGATAATAGATATACCTTCATCACTTTGAACTATCTCAATACCAAGAAAGAACTTCATTCTTCTGAATCATTAGAGTGGAAACAGACTTAAAGTCTATTTGCAGAGATTTCGGAGAGAGAGAAGTCATTTTAGCAAGATGAACACCGGATCTTGGCGATTCGAATTCTAGAGAGAGTAAAGATGATTCAGAGATACTCAACCCTTTGAGTATGACCGTTTATTAAATACAAGAAAGCTAACGTGTAACTATTAACTTCATGATTATATAAACCGTCAAAAAATTCAGAAACCTATTCCCAAAGGACGCAGCCATCATTTAATATTAATCATCAAAAAATACTATTAATATTAGACGTATAGTGGAAAGTTATCAGAAATTTTAGTCACTCTTTAAACATTGAAAAACACATGTCTTCAATCCATTTGAGAAGTGAGTAGTTTATTTTTGGCGGGAAAAGTACATAGACAGATACAATTGTAGAGGACAGTTGTCCCAATAGCCAGAAGATGAAAAGTCTAAGTACATAAGTAGTTAGACGTTTAATTTACTTTCCACATTATTTACTTCTAATTGAGAAATGCGTCTATTAGACGTTAACGTTTAATCACGTTTGTCTTATAGACAGTCACAAGTCTATTAGACTTAGAACTTTTAATTACGCATAAACACCACGTGCTAGACGTGTGTTCGGTTAGACGTGAGCTTCCAATTGCTCTTGTCTTATAAACGTCTAACGTCTATTAGACGTCAACGTCTAACCGCGAAGGTTATTAACCAAGACAATAATCCTGAAGAAGATAAAAACTACTTGAGCAGACATACGTCTAAGTAGTTATGCTTCTTAAATTACTGATCCATTGGACGTATTGATACCTTTGTCTACTTGTCTGTCCAGTTACACTTGAACAATATGTTCCCCTCAGTTCATACACATAATAAAATCAATCAAGGTCAACAAGTCCTAAAATATTTTTAAAGTGAGAAAACTTAGTCTCGGGTAGAGGCTTCGTGAATATGTCTGTAGTTTGTTGATCTGTAGGGATATATTCAAGGTGAATATGCTTCTGATTGACATACTCTCGGATAAAATGATGTTTGATTTCGATATTCTTTGTCCGAGAGTGAAAAACTGGATTATAGGTAATTGCAATAGCACTTGTGTTGTCACAGAAAATTGGTTCAGCCTCAATCCCATAGTCTCAAAGCTATTGTTGAACCCACAAGAGCTGAGAGCAACAACTACCAGCAGCAAGGTATTCTACTTCAGCTGTAGATGTAGCAACCGACGTCTGCTTCTTGCTGAGCCATGAGATAAGACGATCTCCAAGGAACTGGCAAGTTCCACTCATGCTCTTTCTTTCAATTTTTCACCCTGCATAATCTGCATCTGAGAAACTAGTTAAATTGAAACTGGAATCCTTCGGATACCACAGTCCCACATTTTGAGTTCCCTTCAAATATTTCAGAATGCGTTTAGTGGTAGTAAAGTGAGAAAGTTTAGGATTAGCCTGGAATCTTCCACAGACACCAACAACAAATTGGATGTCTAGACTACTGGCAGTGAGGTAGAGCAAAGATCCGATGAGACCTCTATAGGCTGTGATGTCTATACTTTGACCACCATCATCTTTATCAAACTTACTGGATGAGCTCATTGGAGTAGCTGCAGTAGAGCAGTTCTCCATCCCAAACTTCTTCAGTAACTCTTTGGTGTACTTGATTTGATTGATGAAAGCTCCTTTCTCTAGCTAACGAACTTGAAGACCGAGGAAGAATGTTAATTCTCCCATCATGCTCATTTCAAATCTGTCCTGCATCAGTTTGGTAAATTTCTCACACAATTTGGGGTTAGTTGATCCAAATATAATGTCATCAACGTATACGTATACAAGCAGGATGTGAGAATCTTTAGTAAATCTAAACAATATATTATCAGCAGTTCTAATAACGAAATCATAATCAAACAAAAATTTAGTCAAAGTATCATAGCAAGCTCTAGGAGCTTGTTTCAAACCATATAAAGCTTTGTCAAGTTTAAAAACATGATTTGGTAAAGTATGATCTACAAAACCAGGTGGTTTCTCAACATAGACATCTTCATTTAGTTTACCATTTAAAAATACACTATTCACATCCATTTGAAAAACTTTAAAATTCTTAAATGATGCATAAGCCAGGAAGATTCTAATTGTCTCAAGTCTAGCTACAGGTGCAAACGAATCATCAAAGTCGATGCCTTCCTCTTGTCTGTATCCTTGAGCAACTAAACGAGATTTGTTTCTAATAACTAGGCCATCTTCACTAAGCTTGTTTCTAAAGACCCATATTGTTCCAATGACTGACTGATTAGTCGGTCTAGGAGTTAGATGCCACACTTTATTTCTTACAAATTGTTTTAACTCCTCCTGTATGGCATTGATCCAATCTGGATCAAGCACTGATTCACCAATTTTCTTTGGTTCAATTTGAGAAATAAAGGCAGAATTGACCATTTCATCCATCAATTGACGTCTTGTCCTACGAGGAGAGTTAGGATTTCCGATAATCAATTCTGGTGGATGATTTCTGTTCCATCTGAAGTTTGTTCCTAAAGGATTGGTCATCTGACTAGATGGCTCCGCAACGTCCGAACTCTCAACATTTTGTTGAACAGGAGTTTGAACGTTTGGTTGGATTTCTATCGGATCAGCCACAAGATCAGACAACAAAATCCGTTTAGCTAAAGCTTCATCCTCTTTCACAGACTCAAGATTTGTCGCTTCTAATCTGTTGGCAAGGTCGATGGGATCGATGGAATTACTTACAACAGACTCATCAAAAACAACATGTAGGGACTCTTCAATAGTTTGAGTTCTGTTGTTAAAAACTCTGTAAGCCTTGCTTACTGAAGAGTATCCTAGCATGAATCCAACATCTTCTTTAGCATCAAAAGTGGTCAGATAATTCTTCCCATTGTTATGGATAAAACATTTACACCCGACTACTTTAAAGTACGAAACTATAGGAATTCTTCCGTAAAACAGTTCATAGGGTATTTTTTCAAAACGTTTGTTAATTATTGACCGATTTTGTGTGTAGCAAGCTGTGTTTATGGCTTTTGCCCAATAACTTTGAGCAACATTTGATTCAGCAAGCATAGATATCGCTGCTTCCTTCAGAGTTCTTACTTTTCTCTCAGAAATGCTATTTTGCCGTGGAGTTCTGACACTAGACAACTCGTGCCTAATACTGGATTCCTCGAGATAAAAAGATATGCATTTGTTGATGAATTCAGTTCCCTGACCACTTCTAATGCAAACAATATTTAAATATTTCTGATTCTGAATTCTTCTAAATATTTTAATCAAATTTTCAGCAATTTTATCCTTTGATTGTAAAAATGCTACCCATGTAAATCGTTAGAAATCATCGATAACAACTAGGGTGAACATCATTCCTCTTATGCTCTTTACAGGAAATGGACCAAACAGATCCATGTGTAACAGTTTTAAGCATCAGCTGGATTGAGATTTCCCTTTACTTTTGAACGACGATCTGCCTTGTTTGCCTAGCTGGCAAGCAAAACATACATTGTCCTTAGAAAACTGTAGTTTAGGCAAACCGAACACTAAGTTATTCGAACATATGTTGTTGATGGTTTTAAAATTTAGATGGTTAAATCTTTTATTCCATAACCATTTCTGGTCATTCTTGGCAATCACGCACATATGGTCAGATGAATTATTTTGCCAGTTCATTTTATATGAGTTTCCTACTCTACTTCCAGATAATAAAGTATTACCATGTTCATCCTTGACTAGGCATGCATGAGTTTGGAAATCAACTGACAAACCATTATCACATAATTGACTAATGTTAATCAAGTTATAACACAGATTGTCAACAAGTAAGACATCATTAATGGTTAAATTACCATGGATAATCTTACCCTTACCCATGGTCTTACCCTTTTTGTTGTCACCAGAAGTGATCTTAGGTCTTGAACAATTTTCTATATTAGTGAGAAGACGTATGTTTCTTATCATATGTCTGGAACATTCGCTATCCAAATACCAGACAGAATCTTCCACGCAGTCACTCACATGTACCTACACAAAACAGTGTTTACAATCGTTTGGTACCCACATTCACTTGGGTCCTCGGTCAATCAGTCCTTGAGGAATCCATATTTGAGTTATTCTGATGGATTTTCCATTTTGTGTTGTGATTAATGCATATGATTTTGACATAGCAGACGCCTTCCTGCTAGCCTCTGATCCCTTAGTTTTTGAAGTTGATTTTCTTTTAAAACTCTTTGACTTTGAGTCAGGTTTTAGATTGTCATACTTGTTGGTTGCTTCTAACTTATTTTTCAGCCAGCTTGTAGTCGACAGAACATAAGTTATTTCATTCTTCAAAGCTATCTCTTCATAAATTGGATCAGATTCAATGTCAATTGAACTCCTTTTGACAAAACTTATTGGCTTAAGCTTGTTAGTTACTAATTTTAACTTTTTGCGGGACTAGTTTGGGTCATCGCTATCAAATCTTAAACCGGATTTAGATCCAACAGGCTTCAACAGACTGATCTAATATTTGATAGCTTCTCCAGACCTTGTCCACGCACTAACAACATAGTTTAACATTTTATTTTCAGAAGAAAGAGTTTGAATCTGTTCCTTGAGCATCTCATTCTCAAATGAGATCTCGACTATTTTCTTTTCAAAAACAGTTGATTTAGAAATTTTGTGTGAATAGGAAATATTGGTCTCATATTTTACTTTCATTTCATAAAAGGAATCTGATAACTTCTTGTACTTAATGACCATGTCATTGAGTGCAGTAGTTAACTCTTCGTTGGTAAATTCTTGTGGGGAAAGATCATTTACCTTGGATTGATCATCTGCCATCAGGCAAGTGATGGTTTTAGTATCCTTTTCAATAAGAGAATTATCTGAATCGCTATCGGCCCATTTGGATTTATTTTCGACACATATGAAAACTTTCTGATCTTTCAGGTTTTCTTGGTTTGAACGTTTCAGCCATATATCTGAATCATCTTCTCCCAAATATCTTTAGCAAAGGAGTAGGATTTGATCTCGAAGAATATGTTCATGTTGATCGATTGATACATGATATTTTTGGCAACGTTGTCCAGATTATTGGTCATCTTATCTTCAGTTGTCCACTCACATCTTGGCTTCGCAATTTTTATGGGACCATCAGTAATGACACTTCACATATCAAAGTCAAGAGCAGCCAAGTGAGCTTGCATTCTCATCATCCAATAATCATAGTTTTCTTTCTAAAGAAGAGGGATCTCATTGATGATGGACATGATTCAGGTTCTTTTAGGATTGAGAATAGAAGACAAGGCTTTAATACCAATTGAAAGGATAGGTGGCACCAATAGAGACAGGGGTCTGACTATTGATGACAAGTTCGTGCAAAAATGGTTTGATAGAAATCCTGTTAGGGACTTGTATCACTTTCTATTCTTCACAAACCCTTGCAAACTCTTGAATATTCAAGTTCAGAAACGTTTACTCAGGTTTGAAGCTAAGAACCGATGAAGGAGAAGATGACAGAATGTAAATTACACACAGAGTTGTTTATGGATGTTCGGAGCAAAACTCTCCTACGTCAACCCTTCTTCCAAACAACAGAAGGATTCACTATACTTTTCTTAGAATCAAATACATTTGCAAAAGCTAGCTCACTATTAAACAGAACAGACTCTATTCAACTTACAGTATATTGAAGAATATCACTCAACTAGACAATACATTGATTCTCTCTCTCTCTCTTGATGTACAAACATAGTAAGTAAGAAAGCAATTCGTAAGAGCAAGTATCGCTTGTTCGTTAGTTGTATCTTCTATGTTTGTTCGTCCGTTGTCCTCGAGGGTCTTTAAATAGAGAATAGGTACCAACGGTCGAATCTTCTGGAATGACACGTGGCAATAACCTATTGGAAAGCCTCCATAGTACATAGGTACAGCAGACTCAGTGCATAAAGATCGTGGCCGTAACAATCTTGTAGTGCGCAAAATATTCTTCTAGGATTGTCCTGTAAGAAATAAGTAATGGAAAGAATATTTACTTACGAGGCATTGATTCATTGGATGTAATTGGTTTTCGTACTGTTCTGCACGGATAAGTGGAGTAGGAGTAGCGTATAGCTAGTGGATCGTGGGTAGACGGATGCTAACTTCAAGCAACTATTGAAGCGAGGCATTAGACGTGCTCCAATTAGACTTACAAGTCTAATGAAATTAGACGCCCCCGTCTATTAGCAGGATCCATTAGACCACCAAGTCTAAGGAGTTAGACGATACGTCTAACTACGTGTCCCTTTAGACTAATCTGAAGGAGTTAGACTGCACGTTTAACTTTCATCTGTTAGACTGCACGTCTAACTTTCATCTGTTAGACTGCATGTCTAACTACGTATCTATTAGACTACACGTCTAACTACGTATCTTTTAGACTGCACGTCTAACTACGTCTCTGTTAGACTGCACGTCTAACTACATCTGTTAGACTGCACATCTAACTACATATCTATTAGACTGCACGTCTAACTACGCCCGTTAGACTGCACGTCTAACTACATATCTGTTAGACTGCACGTCTAACTACATATTTGTTAGACTGCACGTCTAACTACGTCTCTGTTAGACTGCACATCTAACTACGTCTATTAGACTGCACGTCTAACTACGTATCTCTTAGACTGCACGTCTAACTATGTCTATTAGACTGCACGTCAAACTATGTATCTATTAGACTACACGTCTAACTACGTATCTGTTAGACTACATATCTAACTACGTCTCTATTAGACTGTACGTCTAACTACGTATATGTTAGAGTACACGTCTAACTACGTCTATTATACTACACGTCTAACTATGTATCTGTTAGATTACACCTCTAACTACGTCCGTTAGACTACACATCTAACTACGTATCTGTTAGACTACACGTCTAACTACGTGTGTTTAATATCTAGTAAGTTTAAGTCTAATGAACCTCATTTAGACTTAAGTATAACTTAGCACGTTTTGATGCACCTACACAAAAAAAATAGACGACTTAGTTTCCTTCTTATTCAAGTTCTTCACAAACTCAACATCAAAATTTCGTTAGTCAAAATGATTTGACCCTTAGTCAAAGTAATTTGACCCAACAAATCCTTTGAACTTTTGAAACGGATTCAAGTGGAGTAGGAGTAGCGTACAGCTAGTGGATCGTGGGTAGACGGATACTAACTTCAAGCAAATGTTGAAACAAGGCATTAGACGTGCTCCAATTAGACTTACAAGTCTAATGAAGTTAGACGCCCCCGTCTAATAGCAGGATTCATTAGACCACCAAGTCTAATGGAGTTAGACGATACGTCTAACTACGTGTTTCTTTAGACTAATCTGAAGGAGTTAGACTGCACGTCTAACTTTCATCTATGAGACTACATGTCTAACTACATATTTGTTACACTACACGTCTAACTACATATTTGTTAGACTGCACGTCTAACTACGTCTCTGTTAGACTGCACATCTAACTACGTCTGTTAGACTGCACGTCTAACTACGTATCTGTTAGACTGCATGTCTAACTATGTCCATTAGACTACACGTTTAACTATGTATCTATTAGACTCCATGTCTAACTACGTATCTATTAGACTACACGTCTAACTACGTATCTATTAGATTGCACGTATAATTACGTATCTGTTAGACTGCACGTCTAACTACGTCTGTTAGACTACACGTCTAACTACGTATCTGTTAGACGACACGTCTAACTACGTACGTTAGACTGAACATCTAACTACGTATCTGTTAGACTACACGTCTAACTACATGTGTTTAATAGCTAGTAAGTTTAAGTCTAATGAACCTCATTTAGACTTAAGTCTAACTTAGCACGTTTTGATGCATCTGCACAAAAACAGTTAGACGACATAGTTTCCTTCTTATTCAAGTTCTACACAAACTCATCATCAAAATTCAGTTAGTCAAAATGATTTGACCCTTAGTCAAAATAATTTGACCCAACAAATCCTTTGAACTCTTGAAACAGATTCAAGTGGAGTAGGAGTAGCGTACAACTACTGGATCGTGGGTAGACGGATGCTAACTTAAAGCAACGGTTGAAGCGAGGCATTAGACGTGCTCCAATTAGACTTACAAGTCGAATGAATTTAGACACCCCCGTCTAATAGCATGATCCATTAGACCACCAAGTCTAATGGAGTTAGACGATACGTCTAACTACGTATCCCTTTAGACTAATCTGAAGAAGTTAGACTGCACATCTAACTTTCATCTGTGAGACTGCACGTCTAACTACGTATCTGTTAGATTGCACGTCTAACTACATATTTGTTAGACTGCACATTTAACTACGTCTCTGTTAGACTGCACATCTAACTACGTCTGTTAGACTGCACGTCTAACTACGTATCTGTTAGACTGCACGTCTAACTATATCCGTTAGACTGCATGTTTAACTATGTATCTATTAGACTACTTGTCTAACTACGTATCTATTAGACTGCACGTCTAACTATGTATCTGTTAGACTGCACGTCTAATTACGTATCTGTTAAACTGCACGTCTAACTACGTCTGTTAGACTACACGTCTAACTACGTATCTGTTAGACGACATGACTAACTACGTACGCTAGACTGAACATCTAACTACGTATCTGTTAGACTACACGTCTAACTACATGTGTTTAATAACTAGTAAGTTTAAGTCTAATGAACCTCATTTAGACTTAAGTCTTACTTAGCACGTTTTGATGCACTTGCACAAAAACAGTTAGACGACTGAATTTCCTTCTTATTCAAGTTATACACAAACTCATCATCAAAATTCCGTTAGTTAAAATGATTTGACTCTTAGTCAAAATAATTTGACCCAACAAATCCTTTGAACTCTTGAAACGGATTAAAGTGCGGAAATGTTCGTCGGATTTGAAGCTTTGAACCAATGAAAGATAAATTGAAGAAAGTACAAAACACAGTGAGTTTGTATGGATGTTCGGACCAAATCCTCCTACATCACCCCTTCTTCCACAACTGAAAGGATATCACTAGATACTTCTTTGAATTAAATACAATTCACTGACCTAGCTAATTCTCTGTTGAACAAAACAACATTTGTTCAACTTACAACACACTGTTAATGACTATCAAATTGTCCAGTAACTTATCTCTCAACTTCTCGTAGTGATTTATAAAATACACTTGAGAATAAAATATCTAGAAAGAGAATAAGTTGATTCAATAAATCAAGTTTGTAGAAATCTTGTGATTCAATAAGAGAGAGAGCGCTTCAGATTCTGTCTTGTAATTTCTTCTACTGGTCATCCGTTGTCTTTAGGTAGCAATTTATTCTTGAAAAGCTTTAACGGTCGAATCCTCCTTTTGAACACATGGCAAGCGTCCATTGGAAGGCCGCCCATAATACAAAAGTACAGCAGACACATTGCACATGGATCGTGGTCGTACCATACTAGTATTGCGCCAAATATTCTTCTATAATTGTCCTGCAAAGAACAAGTAGTTGGAAGAATATTTACTTATGTGGCATTCATTCATTGGATGCAATTAGATGGTTGTCAGACTGTAAAGGAGAGAGTGGAGCAAAGTAGTAGACAGTTAGTTGATCGTGGGTAGACGTATGCTAACTTCAAACAGCTACTGAAGCGAGGCATTAGACGTGCTACATTAGACTGCAAAGTCTAAGGGAGTTAGACGTCAACGTCTAATAGCGTGTTCCATTAGACCACCAAGTCTAATGGAGTTAGACTGCCAAGTCTAACTACATATCACTTCAGACTAATTTGAAGGAGTTAGACTTGCACATCTAACTTTACATCCCATTCGACCACCAAGTCTAATAGAGTTAGACTGTCAAGTCTAACTACATATCAATTCCGACAAATCTGAAGGAGTTAGACTTGCACGTCTAACTTTATATCCCATTAGATCATCAAGTCTAATGGAGTTAGACTACCAAGTCTAACTATATATCACTTCAGACTAATCTGAAGGAGTTATACTTGCACGTCTAACTTCACATCCCATTAGACCACCAAGTCTAATGGAGTTAGACTACCAAGTATAACTACAATTCACTGTAGACTAATCTGAAGGAGTTAGACTTGTACGTCTAACTTTACATCCTATTAGACCACCAAGTCTAAATGAGTTAGACTGCCTAGTCTAACTACAAATCAATTCAGACTAATATGAAGGAGTTAGACTTGCACATCTAACTTTACATCCCATTAGACCACCAAGTCTAATGGAGTTAGACCACTAAGTCTAATGGAGTTAGACTACCAAGTCTAACTACAATTTACTTTAGACTAATCTGAAGGAGTTAGACTTGCACGTCTAACTTTACATCCCATTAGACCACCAAGTCTAATGGAATTAGACTTCCAAATCTAACTACAATTCACTTCAGACTAATCTGAAGGAGTTAGACTTGCACGTCTAACTTTACATCTCATTAGACCACCAAGTCTAATGGAGTTAAACTGCCTAGTCTAACTACATATCACTTTAGACTAATCTAAAGGAGTTAGACTTGCACGTCTAACTTTGCATCTCATTAGTCCACCAAGTCTAATAGAGTTAGACTGCCAAGTTTAACTACGTCTAACTGCGTGCGTGGACTTTAGGACGTCTATTAATAAAATTCTAATTATTAATTATGTATCTGGTGAGATTTTAACTCAGGTCACAATGTGACAGGTAAGTGTACTTACCACTACACCACATACGAACTCATTTATATAACTACATGTTTTATAATTGATATGACTAACAATAATTGAACTTGATTTTATCCATTTATTATAAAAAACTATTTCATCAATCATTGAAATCAAGTATGTTAAATTATTTTAAATCAATTAAAAACTTAACCCAAAGTCTTAACAACAGGAATATCAACAAGTATAATCATTCCCAGTTTGAATAGCTTCTTCCAATTCCTCATTTTTAGAGTCATATTCAGGCACACCTTTCATCATATTTTGCTCCATCTCTATATTCATCTTCATCCCACTTCCATCCTTCTTTTTCCTCAAAAACTACATCTCGACTGACTATCACCCTTTTTGACTTAGGATCATATTGTCGATAAGCCTTTGATTCTTTGCTAAAACCAATCAAGACACATTTCAAACTCTTATCATCGAAATTAACTCTTCTTTGATCTAGTATGTGTATTTAGGCTATACAACCAAATACCTAAAGTGTCTGACAAATGGTATATTATTATTCCAAGCTCCTTCAAGGGTTTTATTCTCAAGAGTAATAGTGTAGCATCTATTTAACACATGTACACACCAATTGATAGCCTCTGGTCATAAACCTTTTGTCACCATTCTTTCTAACATAACTCATCTAACTGAGTTTATAATTGTCTGATTTCTACTCTCAGCATCCCATTTTATTGGGGAGTATAAGTAGTTGTCAATTTTATTTTGATACCTCTTATTTCACAAAAAATGTTAAATTATTTTGAGGTGAACTCACCACCTCAATTCATACAAAGACTTGACACCACCTCACCACTTTCTTTTTCAACTAGAGCTAGATATACTTTAAATTAATCTAGAGCTTCTAATTTTTCCACTAGAAAATATACCCAAACTTTTATAAAAAATTGTCAATAAAAGTAAGAATATACCTTTTCTGTTGTTTGAGGATGGTACTATAGGTTCACAAATATCATAGTGAACAAGTTCCAATCTTCTGGATGTTCTCCAAGTACTCTTCCTCAGTATTTTATTTTTGTGTTGTTTTCCACACAGAAGTGGAAACACTTCTTCTCTAGAATCTTCACAATACGAAGACCCTCAGCCATACCCTTGGGTTGCATGATTTGGAGGTTTCTATAGCTGGTGTGTCCAAATATGCAATACCATAAATGGGTAGTTTCTTCAGTAACAATTTGATGGTTGGTCTCCAATGAATGTGCATTCCCTTCTTCTCCAGAAATTGTCTTGGCTATAAACTTGAAGATTCTGTTTTTAGCCATTTTTGCGCAAAAAACAAACCATTTTTGGATGGTATAGTCTATATTACCCATTTTCTACCAATATTGTTATTCAATTCTCTTGGAGATGTTCTAGGAATATAGTACACATTAAAAATTATTTGTTTACATCTTCCCATTGTCAACCTTATATTTCATTTCCCAACTACAGCCAAACTTACTCCATTTCCCAACTTAACAGTGTGTCTAAAGTTTTGATCTCGTGGAGAGAACAAAGCTCTATTGCCACTCATATGGTTTGAGCATCTAGAGTCAATTACCATTCCATATTCCATTTAGAGCTTTCCGATTCAGTAAGTGTCATCAACAATATTTCTTCTGTCTCTACATAGTTTTCCTTGTCCCAACTTGGACATTCGAAATTAAAGTGCCTTAATTTGTAACATTTATACCATTCAATAGTGGATTTATCCAATATTTTACCTCTTCCTCAACCTCTTCCTCTTGACCCCATACAACCTCTTCCTCTATTATATTTAGTCGCTTCGACCCACAAAGCATGATCTTCTTCCACATTCATTTTCTTGATTTTTTGTTCATGTATAGCTAATGAGCTCTACATGTCATCAACATTCATTGTAGTTGTGTCTCGGGCCTCCTCAATGGATATTATCAATGTTAGAATGAAGTCACTAGTTTTGATAATTTATTCTAAACAATCAAAAATGGAGAAATTATTAGATTAAAGTTTTAATTAACTTAGGATAATTAACATAATAGATTTTATAAGTTATAAATGATTTCACTTGATTTTGATGATTTAGTTTAAATCATCAAAAAGGGAGAAATTGTTAGATTATAATTTATGAAATGGCTTTGATAATGAATGGATAAAACTAAGTTTTAATTATATATAAGTTAAATTATATATATATATAATTGTTAAGTCATATCAATTATATTAATATATATAAAGATAAAAACAAAGTGTTGTAGTACATCGGTAAGTACTTCCGCCTGTCACACACTAGTGACCTGAGTTCGAATCTCACCAAGTGCAAATAATAATTGAAATTATATTATTTCAGGGAAGCATCTAGTTAGATGTCTAAAAAGTCCGTCCGGCTCGACTAGATGCAAGTTCAGTTGTGCCCGTCCGGCTCAACTGGTTGTCCAAAATACCAAAATTGTCACGTAGACGCATTAGGCAATACCGAAGTTATGAAAATCGGAAGCACCTCTTAAATGCCGAAATTGCCACGTAGGCGCATCCAAAAAATCTTCTAGTGAAATCCTTCTTGAGGTTGAGAAGAAGGGGTGACATAGGAGAGTTTATTCCGAACATCCATAAACAAACTATGTGTCTTTTATTCTTTTCATTTAAAATCTTCCTAAACATTTATCTATCGCTTTAAGTCTAAACAAACAATTCCGCACTTGACTTTGTTCAAGAGTTTGTAAAAAATTGTGATAAATAGAAACAAATATTAACTTCTAATAGAGTTAATATCAAACGAAGGTTTTCACGGTTAACAATACTTGGTCAACCCCTTACTATTGTTGTATCCGATCTTAAAAAGTGGTATCAAAGCGAGGGAAAAACCATGGTAATGGGAATAGTTGTCTACTGGGCGCAACAAATGGTCATTCCGAAGAAGGTAATGAAGGAGCTCGATACACTGATGAGAAACTTTATCTTCCAATAGTGGAATAGGAGGAAAAAAAGTCAAATGGACCGCTCTCTACAAACCAAAGGACGAGGGAGGCATCGGCTTGAAGAACTGTATCGAGTGGAACAAGGCTCTCACCTTTAAGCATCTATGGGCTTTAGAGCGCAATCAAGAGTCACTATGAATCAAATGGGTGTATACGAGGTTAATGAAATACGAAACCAGTATCTAGACCTGTAAATTCATGAAGGTATGAGCTGGTCTCTAAAAAAGATTCTTAAACTAAGAAGCGATATTGTAGATCTTTATGACAACCGGCTAGTGGACGGGAAATGCACTCTATTCTGGCACGACCCCTGGTTCGAAAACCAGCCTATCATCCAAAAGGAGGAGTTTCAAAATACCCACATCAAAAGGGACTGCACATAAGCGAAAATCAAAGACATTAAAGAGGGGAATTGAGACTCACTCCTAAGAAGAAATCCAGAAAGACAAAGGATACTTGATCATATAAGTAACACACAACTACACGACATACCGGATATTCATGAATGGAAAGCTGAAGACAATGGAAAGCTGGTATCGAAGAAAATATGGGAGGTAACCCAAGAAAAAGCATAGAAAGTAAAATGGGCTCCTCTTGTATGGTCAAGGAAGATTATCCCTAGACACCAGTTCATCATATGGCTCGCCTTCTGGGAAAGACTCAACACTCGTGATCGTATCAGCAAGTATATGAGCATCCCAGACACGAAATGTCTTCTATGTAGAGGAAATGAAGAAACCATAGATCACCTATTCGGGAACTGCTGTATTATTTTAAAGCTTTGGGACAGATTCTATAAAAACCTGGAGCTGATCAGTTTCCCGAGCGAATGGAATAAAATCAAAGATGCAGCACTACTCAAAGCCAAAGGAAATAGATTTGTAACAAGCGTGTTCAAGTGCGGCTTTGGAGCATTGGTGTATAACATTTGGCAAGAACGGAATGCAAGGGTATATGACAGAACCCGCAGGAGCATTGAAGAGTTATGGAAAGATATTATATCGGATTGCAATGCCCTTGCTGGAATGTGGACAAGAGTTCCAAGCACTGAGCAACCTGGAATATCTGTAGGAACTAGAATTTACCGTTTTTTAAACTCACTAGAATTGAAAGCATTGTAATCAGATAATTCATTTACGTTTTTAGCTTTTTAGCTTTTATTCAGAATGTTACGACTTCAAAATCATTCTAGGCCTGTCTAGAATGATCTCTTAAACTCGTGGTTTTTTTTCCCATTTTTGGGAATTTTTAATGAAATGACGCTAAGTCGTTTTTCCCAAAAAAAAAGCGAGGGTTTCTATTCTTAAGCAATCAGATATCATCATGTCTTTCACCAACAAGCCCCCCATGTTCCGTATTGAAGAGTATGATGATTAGAAGATCTGTATGCAGGTGCATCTGACATCTTAAGATGACGATATGTGGTATGTCATCACTGATGGCCCAATAAAGATTGAAAAACAAGATGCGAATGGACATCTGAAGATAAAAGAAAGAGCAACCTTGATAACCTGGCCAAGAACTCTCTGTACAAAACTCTTGACAAGAACATGTTTGCAAAGATCAGAGTATGTTCCACCGCCAATGAAATATGGGAGAAGATTATCCAACTTTGTGAGGGAAACGAACAAACGAAAGGGAAAAAGCTCATGGTTGCTACTCAAAAGTTCGATAGCATCAAGATACTCCAGAAGAGTCAATGAACGAGTTTGATGAACGCTTCACCAACATTGTCATTGAACTTTCCACTTTAGGAAAGGTCTATGGAAACAAAGAAAACATCGTCAAGGCGTTGAAGGCTATTCCTAGTTCTTGGGACATTAAGACGGCGGTGATGAGGGAGTCTAGAAACCTCTACAAGATCGAGTTGCACGATCTTTTCGCTGATCTAAAAGTCTACGAGTTTGAGATGAACTCAAGAAATGAGGAGGAGTCATCAACTTCCATCATCACTAAATCTTTAGTGACTAGTGAAGATACCTCTTCATTAATAGTTGTAAAGACTGTTGAGTAGATCAGCGAAGATGCAATGTCTTTATTTGTCAAAAAGTTTGGCAAATATATGAGGAATAATCAATTTAACTCATCTTTCAATAATAACTCTAATGACTCTAAGGCTAACATACGGTGTTTTAATTGTGATACTCTAGGTCACTACAAGTCCGAATGCCAAAAGCCAAGGAGAGACGACAAGAAGTCTGCTGATCATAAACATAAGGAGGATCTTAAAATATTCAAGCATAAGAAGGATCAGAAGATGTTCATGGCTGAAGAAAGAAAAAGCAAATAGGCCCAAAGTGATTAGGACTCCAGATCTTCAAGTGATAGTGATGATAAAGAAGTCAAGTGTTTCATGCCTAATGATGAAGAGGTATTTGACTTTACCTCTAAAGAGTTCACTCGAAAAGACTTGATTACTGCACTCAATAAAATGGTCATTAAGTATAGGAAATTGTTTGATCTCGTTTCAATTCAACCAAACAACATGATTAGTGAGACAAATGTACTATCCTCTAAGAACGAGAAGCTTAAGGAGACAGTTCAAATGTTGACTAAAGAAAACGAGAGAGCCAACTACGTTATCGATGCATGGACAAAATCTGGGGAAGCTGTTAAGCACCTCTAGAAACAATAAAGACTTGTAGGATATAAGACAGGTCTTGGGTATGTTCATGGAAACCCAGACAAGTCCACCAAGAAGTTGAAACCCAACAAAGGCAAACTTTATTTAATAAGTTTTGTCAAGCGACATTCAACTAAAAAGGAAACTAATCCAAGCTGTGATTATTTGACTTCAAAGGATGAAGTGATTTTTGTTAAGCCAACTTCAAGCTGACTAAAACCTAAGAGAAGGACATCCAGTTGGTATGGCAAAGAAAAACATGACATGTAGTCAAGAAATGTTTACCAAAAATCATCCTTTGAAGCTAAAGAATCATTAGCAGACAGTAAGAGATCTGCTAAATTTACCACACATGCAAACAGTGGGAAATCCATAAGGATAATTAAGGTATGGATTCCCAAGGGACTAATCCATCACGGACCCAAAGAAAAATGGGTACTTGATTTATTATTGTCTATGAATGTAGATAAAATAGGACTGCAACGTGGAAGATTATGCATAAGATCTGGACAGCCGGCTACTAACATACACAACATATGACAGGCAACAAGCATGAAGTGGCTAACATCCTCACGAAGCCACTTCCCGAGTCTAAGTTTCTTACCTTATATATATTTTAGGATTTATAGATTACAATAATGCATAAACTGATTTAATTAAAACTCGTCTAGTTTTGATAATTTAGTTTAAGTAATCAAAAAGGGAGAAGTTGTTAGAATGAAGTCACTAGTTTTGATAATTTATTCTAAACAATCAAAAATGGAGAAATTATTAGATTAAATTTTTAATTAACTTAGGATAATTAACATAATCAATTTTATAAATTATAAATGATTTCATTTGGTTTTGATAATTTAGTTTAAATAATCAATAAGGGAGAAATTGTTAGATTATAATTTATGAAATGGCTTTGATAATGATTGGATAAAACAAAGTTTTAATTATATATAAGTTAAATTATATATATATATGATTGTTAAGTCATATCAATTATATTAATATATATAAAGGTAACAACAAGATGTTGTAGTATAATGGTAAGTACTTTCGTCTGTCACACTGTTGACCTGGGTTCAAATCTTATTGAGTGCAAATAATAATTGGAGTTTTATTCTTTCAGAAAAGCGTCTGTTTAGATGTCTGAAAAGCGCATCTGGTTTGGCTGAATGTTCAAAATACCAAAATTGCCACGTAGGTGCATCAGGCAATACCAAAGATATGAAAAACCGGAAGCGCCTCTGAAATACCGATATTTCCACGTAAACGCATCCAAAATACCGAACTTGTGAAAA
Source organism: Impatiens glandulifera (assembly GCF_907164915.1). Taxonomy (NCBI): domain Eukaryota; kingdom Viridiplantae; phylum Streptophyta; class Magnoliopsida; order Ericales; family Balsaminaceae; genus Impatiens; species Impatiens glandulifera. Next base: position 39,233,588 of record NC_061865.1, on the reverse strand, counting down.
AATGGATGCGGCTCCAAATATTGAAAAGTTGAGCAAATACCAAAACTGCCACGTATGCGAGCAAATACCGAAATGAGTAGTGGATCCGGCTGAATTTCTAGAAAGCGATCGAGCGGTCAGATTACTGAAGAAGCATCCGTCCGACTGGATGACTTGACTCTATGGGTTCTCCTGAAAATTAAAAACTCTCTCTCTACAAGTAGTTTTCAAAAAGCTCATCTCTTAGCACTTTTGTGAGAGATTCTTTATACCGAAAATCATTGTATCACTTTTCTATATTGTGAGTTCTTTGTAAGTTGATACAGTATCTATCAACAAGTGTTGTGTGTGCTAGGTGTTCGGAAATAGGTAGTGTTTAAGACCTGGTTTCTAACTGGATTTGTGTAGAGGTGCTATTTAAATTTTATATTGGAATCCTTCTCGAGGTTGAGAAGAAGGGGTGACGTATGAGAGTTTACTTCGAACATCCATAAACAAACTTTGTGTCTTGTGTTCTTTTTATTTTGTATCTTCCTTATCCTTAATTTATCTGCCGCTTCAAGTCTAAACAAACATTTCCGCACTTGACTTTGTTCAAGAGTTTGTGAAGACTTGCGAAGAATAGAAACATATATTAACTTTTAATATAGTTAATATCAAACAATATTTTTCGCGGTTAACAATACTTGGTCAACCCCCTACTATTGTTGTACACGATCCTAACAATCACATATGTGAACCTTTTGGTAAGAGTTCTCAAAAGAATTTCAACAACCTTGGAGTCTAGAGTAACCTCTCCATTGCTTTTTATTTTTTTTTCTACGGTCATCATTCTAGAAAAGTATTCTTTAATCGACTTAGTGTTCTTCATTTTTAGAAGCTCAAAGTCCCTCTATGGGGTATTCAACATCGATCCATGTACTTTGTCTTTAAGGATTCCCAAATAATTCTGTATGTCTTTCTGTCCAAAATCTATTGTTTCATTTCCTTAGAAATGGCTAAGAACAAGATATGTTTTATATATCCTACAATCATTCATTCTTAGTTCGTCCAGTTGCGTATGTTGCGTTTTGGTTGAGCGTTGTCCCTTCGTCTAGCTCCTCGAACCCTCGTTTGATTAACCCCCACAATCCCTTTGCCTTCAACAAATTCTCCATCAGCTCATTCCAATGGTCATAGTGTTGCCCGTCAAATGTGGGTAACCTTGTTAAACTTGACTTGCCCTTTTCATCTCCCATTTCTCAGGATCATGACTTTTTTTCTCAACTGAACCGCATCTCTTCTTCAATTGAACCGCATCTCAAAATTCTTGTTCTCTCTCGGTGATGGTGAAAAATAGCCTCTGATACCAAATTATTTAAAAGACTACTTTGAACCAAAAAAAACACACCAATATTATTATAGTTTTGACTTTTAATAGGCAAATTAAAATTATTTACAAATCAGAAAAATATTAAGCCACTATTTCATTACTTGAAAAAGTAAACTAACTGACTTTGAAAGAGTTTAATCCATAGAATTAAACGATTAATTAAAAATAAGACTAACTCTTAACTTTTCTAAACTAATTATTAACTAAATAAGCAAATAATAAATCAATACTAAATCAGTATAAATCAAAACAAAATATCTTTGGTGTTTAAAATAATATTACCGACGCATAAATAAGTGTCACAACCTACGCCAACCTTACTGACAGTAACACATATTTAGACGACGGTGATATTTTAGATGACGTTTTTAAGCGCGGGTAAATATCATTTTAAGCACCGCCGAAAGTTTTATGTTTTAGTGTATATATCATTAATAATAATAGTAATTCTTTAATAGAATTGTAATACTTGCACAAAAAAGTTTAACTATAAGTATCTTATCGTATTATTTGTTTATTGCACTGTACATGCAATATTATACAACATTGAATGACTTAAAACCAACAATACTCGTTTCCAAGTAAATAAAAGATAAATAAAAATTCAACATCCAAAAGATTTGCCAAACGCTCAACAACCATAAATTGACTTAGTTATGGGCTTCAAATAATTCTAATTGAGTGAACTGCATACCCTTCTTATAATACCATTTTGACCAGTTAGAGGATCAATATCTCCCATTTTGACCATGGCATTTGCAAAGTCAGCTCGAAAAGTTGCTCCATTAGTATTGTATTCTTGTACAATACTGTCAGTTGAGCCTCCACTAAAAAGTACTTGATCAGACTGAAGAAGACCCTTCTTTTCAATTAAATTTCTAAAGTAAACATTATCAAACACGTTGGGCGTCACATGATCAAGCGGTGCCAAATTACCATCACCGGTTCCAGATGTGGCCGGGCAAGTACTTTGTCGTGTAGTAGCAAACCCAGCATCAATGTCACTTCCAGTATTGTATATTCTATCACGGAAGGTAAAACATTGTGCTTGACCTATTGTATGTGAACCTGCATTTAATATGCACCTTCGAGGTTATCTAACAATCGACCCAACATATATTTGGTCAAAAGCTTATAAATTTTTTATCATGGCGTACCTGATAATGCAACCAAATCTCTTGTATTCAAACCCTTCCTACCAAAATTGGAGATATGTTCTTGAAGGGTACTAGTAAACAAAGGTAAGTCACTTTCAGCTTCATCTTTATTTGCTGTGGTTGAATCTCTTCTCCCTAACTTCACTGTCCATGATGGACCGCTAACCTAATATAAAAAAATCCTTGATATTTAAAAATCAATATATTTAGAAGTAATTACAATCTTAGATATAAGTTTTGTTGACACTTACCTCAACGGACGCATCTCGTGCAGCAACTGCAAGAATATCAGCGCATGAAACAACTCCAGGACATTGCGTTTCTAGGTTGGCTTTTGCGGATTCAATTACATTGAATCCTCTAAGAGAGCCTCTATTTTGTAGTGCATTTTGTTCACTAGTAGCGGAAGCTTGTTCATCAAGTAAGACAGATGCATCACATCCCTGAGTTAAACATACAACATATGAGCAAAACAAGAAAATCATGTAAATAGTTCAAATTAATGGCAAAATATTGTGTAAAAACCTGAACGAAGCAATCATGGAAATGGAGGCGAATGAGTGACGCCGCCATGCGACGATCAGCTGCAACTGCTTGTACAATGGCAGATTTAATAGTAGAAAGAGCAACTGGGCATGAAGTGCTATAGAAAGTAGATGATAGTTGTGCATTGCTAGATGAGGTCAAGAAAAGGAAGAAGAAGGTGAAGAGAAAAACTATGGATGCCATTCTTATTGTTAATTAGTTAAAAACTAGCAAACTTAAGAGAATGTGGTTTTGCAATCATAAAGCTAATCAATTTATAGAGAGCTGAATGCAAGAGGTTAATGTTTAGTCATGGCGGTGGTGGGTGCCTCTGCATGCATGATTTGATCAAGTGGGCGTTGAAAATTAAGTATTCAACGAAATATGAAAAATCATTGTTAGGAAATGAGAAGGAAAGTTTCTAGATTCAAACAAGGATATTATTGGTTTAGGGCCCCATCCATGTTTTGGTTGCTTCCGGTACTAGCAATTTTTTTCTGAATTAACTGAACAATCTGATTTGGTTTTATTTGAAGTTATTTTTAAAAAAATATTAGTATTTAATTAATCATTATTTAAGATTAAACAATATAAATTATTAATTTAAAACTGGATTATATCCATTGTCAATGAAAGAAGATTCAAATTGTTGGAAGATTAATAGATGAGATTTAATTTAAAACTTCTCTCTCAAAATCTAGAATTGCAAAATGAAATCTCAATATGCTCCGGTGATGTACTGTAGCTGCGCCTATTTAAAAATGATTTTAGACTTGTTTTTTTATTGCCACAATTTATATGCTTTGTTATTTTCAAGATCTTTAAAATTGAGTAACTTTAAAAAAAAAAATTGAATTTATTTTGAATTTTAACTTTCATAAAGTGGAATTATAATACTAATAAAAATTAATTTTTAAGTGGATAAAAACTATTAAATTTTATCAATAATTTAATGTATTCTAAATAGGCCGGTGCATCAAACGGTTCTCTAGACTAGTTTATATAAATTCATTCATGGTAATGATCATGAACATGGGATACTAAATATATGTACATATATGATTCCGTTTATTTTAATATTAAGTGTATTATTAATAAATTTTAAATTAATTCAAAACAAATATTTAATTGTCATATATGTATTTTGTTTTTAAATAATAATAATAATGCTGCAAGATTAACGAAGTCAAGATGTTACAAAAATTATTGTTATAATAGATGCGTTACAATATTAAAATTCGTATAAAATAATTATTGAATTGTTTATAATCTTTAAAAATAATTATAATATATTATTTTTAAAGTATTTAATAAATTTATATATATTATTTTAATTTAGTTAGATATGAACAAATTTGATATTATTTTTAATAAATTGTTTTTTAAATTGAAATTATAAAAATTATATTATTATATATAACAAAATTAAAAAATCTTATATCATATGAATCACTAATTAAAGTGTTTCAGTCTATATAAAATATTCAAAATAATATATATATATATATATATATATATATATATATATAATTTCATATCATTAATTCTTTCCATTTTATTTGGGATTTGTTTAGACTTAAATTTTATTTTACTAATTTAATATAATATTAATTTTTTTATCAACTAAATATTTTTATTTAAAAATTTTATATTTATTTTTTTAATTCGAAAAGAGATAAAATATTTTTTCTCTAATATTTATTTTCTTAATTTATGTAACTTTATTATATTTATAACTATTTAATTTTTTATGTTGAATTAATATTTCAAGTTAACATAATCTAATTTTTTTCTATTTTTTTTTTATAATTTCATTATAACTGTCTAATAAAATATTTATTTAGTTTTAACATTACAACTTTTAATATTATGGAGCAAACATTTTCGGCAATGAAAATGTGAAGACAGAACTTCGCAATAAAATAGAGCATGATTTTTTTGTCGACTCTTTGACATTTTATATTGAACAAGATTTATATAAGGATATATATATATATATATATATATATATATATATATATATATATATATATATATTATATATTATAGATGAATTTTATATTTTAAAATCTGGTAGAGTTTAACTTATTTAATTATAACGTCTTCTTTTCATATATAATTTATCATACAAAATTTAAGCCCATCCCAATGTGAATTCCTAAATTCGTCCCTGATTTATAATATTAATAACTATTTTGTTAGTGAATTTTTTAAATAAATTTTAATTTGTTTAAAAAATGTTTATAGCTATATTTAAGAATTTGAGATTTTTTTGGTAAATTATTTCAAAAATTTTAATATTCAATTATATATTTAAAATAAAATAAATACATATTAACATTTTAAAATTGAATAATATGATTTATGAAAATAAAAAGAATAAAATGATAATTTAAAACAAAATTGTAAATTTATTATCTGTCATTTCTTAGTTACTGGTCCTTTTATAACATTTTTTTACATTACCGTATCATCAGAATTTCATTCTTATTTATTGTCATTTTTCCAGTTCAACTTTATCAAATTATTTTCTCTATATTTTTCAAATAAAATGCACCACCAATCCATGTAAAGTAGAACTAACTTGTTTAGTGCCATGATGTGTGGTTTTGAGTTTTTCAATATTTTATCTTAAAATTCAATTATTATTTAGTCATCATTTCAACCATTTAATTACATTTTTTTATATATTTAAATATTAAAATTATCATTTCTAATTAACTCTAAAATTAGAAGACAGAAAAAATTAAAATATAAAGATATTAAATTGAAATTTATTAACCTTTTTAATTTAAAATTAAATTCTCAATGTCCACATTGCCAAATATTCTTATCTTTTTAAGTTATAAATGAAAATCGTATAAAAAAATTCTTCCATCATTATCTTGAAATCCTCCTATAGAAATAATTTGAAGTCATACCACAGCATACATTCCAATTCGATCCATTTTGGAATAATTCTGTTTTTATAATCATTTTTAGATGAAAATGAGAATATTTAATAATTAACCTGAGAATAGTGGTTTAAGATTTAGGGTGGGTTAATTTGGATGAAAGCTAAAATAAAATTAAAGGACTGCATAAGCAAACAAATAGATGGACTTCCTAAGATTTAATTTCATATTTAAAGGACTGCATATGCAAACAAATAGATGGACTTTCTAAGATTTAATTTAATATTGATGATTTATTTGGTACCAATCATGTTACTTTGAGTCAGAGATTGTTGATTGCAAAAATATTTTAAATTGTGATTGTTGATTAGTATATTAAAGAATATTAAAATAAAATAAGGATGTTTGAAAGTCAAATATATCAACACAAGTCAGTTGGCTTCTTCTTGCTAATTTTCCACCATGGCATCTTATTAGTTCCCACCTGATTTACTTCAAATAATCAAACACAACAACTAAATAATTAAGGAAACTTAATTTTTAACTTTTAGCTAAAAAGGAATCTTAATTTCTTTAACTTTTCAACTAAACACATCATTAATTTACATATTTTTGGATTGACTTGTGAGTGGTGATTGCATTTTTTTTATTATTTTTATATTAATCAATATTTGTAAAAGTAGTAAATTTATGATATAAAAATAACATAAATAATAAAATAGGAGAAAATTTTAAAGAGGGAATAAGAGAAAAAATGACGTGAAATGACTGATTGAAAAAAGAAAAAGTGTGGAAAAATAGAGATAAATTATTTTATTTTTTCAGTCAATCAGAGGAAAAGAACTGAGTTAGGCCAAAGAGAAGGATACTATTTCATTCTTACTATTGTTCTACGACCTTCAAGACAGAATCAGACCAAGAACTCCCTATCTTTAGGTTACAGGTTCAGGTGTAAATACTACTGTTTCAAGCCACCCCGTATGTGAGTGATTTTTATCTTTTTTCTTAGCTTAGTACTTTAAGGATCGGACCTCCATATTATCTTAATTTCTTTAACTTTTCAACTAAACATATCATTAATTTACATATTTTTGGATTGACTTGTGAGTGGTGATTGCATATTTTTTTTTTTATATTTTATTATTTTTATATTAATCAATATTTGTAAAAGTAGTAAATTTATGATATAAAAACAACATAAATATTAAAAAAGGAGAAAATTTAAAAGTGGGAATGAGAGAAAAAATAAAGTGACATTGATTGAAAAAAGAAAAAGGGTGAGAAAATAGAGATAAATTATTTTATTTTTTTCTGTCAATCAGATTACGTCGCTACTTCCAAATTCTTTCTCATATTAAAATATTAGTTATAACTATTAATCCTAAATTTTAAGTAAAAATATTTATGTGTGACTTTTATAACAAAAAAAAAAAAATACATATATACAATTGAAACATTAACTGTGAAAGTTAATCCATTAAAATAAGATTCAACCGAAGTCATCATGAAATTGAACTTTATTTTAAGTTTTTATAATCTTTTTTCTTATTTTGCCTTGTAGTATAATATTTTATATTATGTTATACTTTTTATTTATCTGGTTAGATATTCTCAACTTTCTGGAAACGCTTAGTTCAAATAGGATCTTCTATGTTCCCTTATGGTCAGCTAATCAAAACAATTTTTTATTTTATTTTATTTTAATTGAATTTACAAAAAAAAAAATAGAAATTTGAAATAGAGCTCAACCGTTCATTTTGTAACCAAAATGATTTCCCACTCTGTCTCCTCATCTTTCACTTTTCCCTCTTTTTAAATTATTCTTTCACTTTTTTTTCATCTCAGGCGACGCCTTTAATTTCTCCATCTCTGTTAACTCCAATCAAAACGAACACCACATTCTCAATAATGTCAATAGCGCGCTCCGTCTGCAGTCGTGTTCCAATGCCTCTCACTCCTTCAGATATTACTTTCTATCTACAAAGTTTAGAGTATGCGTGTAAGCATTCATCTAACTAGTAGAAATTGAAGTTTCACAGATGCATAAGCCGTCCTTAAAACCTATAAAATCGTCGTTATTAGACTAAATCCGACAGTTTTAATATTCGTCGGCATCTCTCGGTATTACTTGTGTCGGTAAAAGAGAAAGTGTTTTTTCGATAACTTAAAATCTTTCGGTAAAGGGTCGCCGACAGCGTTCCAAAAACCGTCGTGCTAGACCTTGGTGACAGCGTCCAAGAAAACATCGTCAGAAACCGACAGTTATAAGAAAAACTGTCGGTACCGACATTTATAAGAAAAACTGTTGGTACCGACAGTTATAGATAAAACTTTTAAATATTAAAACCGAAAGTTATAGATAAAATTGTCGGCAAGTAAAAGTGTAAAACCAATAGTATTAAGAAAACAAAGTCGTCAACCGTCTTTTTTTTTAGAATTTTTTTTCCCAATCCCTGTTATACCAAATATCAACAAAACATATGTAGCAAAAATAAAACTTTCATACCAAAACTAAGATCCATAACTTACAAAAAAAAAATCCATAACACGCAAATGTATTTAGTTCACCTAACATACATGTCTACCACTAATCCGAAGGTGGGGTCGAGAAATGTGACATTAGGAATGCAATTTGTGTTAGCAATATAGCTTGGGCTGATATTTGTTTTGCTTGTTCTGCCCTCAACTCTTGTACCTCCGCCCTAAAAGTCTTATTCTTTTCTCGCAAAATCGTCATGCTTCTCTATGCATTATTTCCACCCCTTCTATCATCTCTAAAAAGCGTAACTCGTATATCGAATCTCATTCCCATTACCCTTCCATTTCCTTGGGGTCCAAAAACGGTTTCTATCAAATCGAAATCATTCATCTTCGGATTCTCGGTTAGCGCTTGCTCCATCTTCCTCTGCACATTTAAAATAATAATGTCATACATTTCAATTGTTAAGTACTTAAATGTGGTATTATACTTACTATTTTTTCTTGAGCCAATACATTAGGCGTCGTTGTGGGATTCTCTCTAGCCGCATTCAAAGTCTGAGTTTGTCTAAACCTCTCTATGTTTGTCGGAGGGCGTCCTAGAGTTTCATGCATCTCTCGTTTGACTTGAGAATATTTCTTACTTCTCGTGTGACGGGCATATCTCACATTCCCCCTATTTTGGATACCAATCGTGCTCTTTCTTTACAATTCTAAAAATAACAATTAGAATAGTTAATGAATATTAAAATAAGGTTTCAAATACTATATACGTACCTTAAAGTCCTCCATGAAATAGCGGTTGTCCAAGATGTAATCCCAATCTACAGATTTTATCTCTTCCTTCGGAATGATTCAGGGGTTATTCATAGCATCCTTGAATCGGTGGAGGCTTCAAGTGAATCGAATTAGCCAAAAACTATTAATGACGTTTTGGTTGTTCTTTCAACCACTTGACGAAATAGGGATGAATCATCCTTATTGATGTAGGATAAATGATCACCGTGGTAGGGTGATAATTTCTACCTATGAATCAGCCTAAATGGTTGATTATAGGTTGTATTCTATCTTTGAGAAATCAAAGATCGGACTGCATCCTTATCCCTCCAGCGACCGCGACGAAGAAGATAGTGCTGATCAAAACAACATCATTGCATGCGCTTTAGCGCGTTCCGTCAATGGTCCATCCAAAGCCCTTGGCGTTTGCGCGTTCCGTTAAAAATTTGTCTAACAAGCATTAGCCGATCCGATGCTTCTCAGTCGCGCGTGTCTTTGATTGCAGCAGGCTACGCGAGCGCGTCTGGAGCGTTGGATGAAAATTCAGTGCTCATCCGATGGTTGTTGCTTCGATTGTAGCGATTCTACAGAATTTCGACTACACCCAATTACGAATTATATTTTTTTATTTAAAACATTAAGTGATTGTTTGAAAATATTTTTTCTTTCACTCTTTTTACTTTAATTTTGATCTTTTAAAATACACTAAATATTAAAATAAATATTGTAAATATTTTGCCATTTTTTTTTTGCAGAGTTTAAAATTAAATAAATAATATTGGTGATGAAATAGGTACACCTCATTTCATCCTTAATTAATTATATTATTCCCTTCATTTTTTCTAAAATTATTTTATGATAAATTAGTACAATATCCTCTCTCTCTCTCTCTCTCTCTCTCTCTCTCTCTCTCTCTCTCTCTCTCTCTCTACTATTTTCCTTAATTAATTAGACTTTAATTATCATAATAATTAATCTAATTAATTGTTTTAATTTAGTTTTGTCCTTGGGGTTAATTATTTTGATTTTATTTATTCAGAAATAAACAAAAATAATTATTTTTAATTTTATAAATTGCTGTATAGATTTGTGGTGGTTATAGAGTGCCCCTATCAAATCGAATTTGAAATACAACAAATTGGTTTTGAATACGTTGATTCAAATATGACATATAACATTAGGTTATTTTGTCCATTTATAATGAGAGGTTTAGAAAGATAAAATTGTAGCGTGCTGATGTTTGAGTAACTTGGTGATGTTGTGTATAGTAGTTCGTCGAGGTGCTTCCGAGCGTTCTTAGATCGGAGTACCTATTGAAAGAGGGTTTTCTTGATTACCTTATCAAGAGATATGGTTCGGTTACCTATCGAGTGATAGAGTTTTGTTCGAGGACCTATCGCGGGATAGGGTTTTGTGACTTATTTAAATGACATGGTTTGAGTAGGATCATGTACGAATGATCGTTGTACTTGTTGATAAACAAAGCTTTTATACTATTGAGAAATAGGATTTTGGGTTCCTTGTTCGGATGACAGGGTTTTGGTACCTATCGAGTGATAGGGTTTGGGTCGGATCATGTACAAATGATTATTGTGCTTGTTCACAAACAAGGCTTTATTACTTTTGTGAATTGGGAAATATACCTATTGATGAATATGAGTCTTGATTTGATACATATCAAAAGATATGGTTTGCTTGGGTACCTATCGAGGGATAGGCTTTGGCTTACCCATCAAACAATAGAGTTTTGTTTGAGGACCTATAGAGGTATATGATTTTGAATACCTATACGTGTGATAGGGTTATGAATACCTATTCGTGTGATAGGTTTTGAATACATATTCGGACGATAGGGTTTGGATACCTATTTAGACGATAGGGTTTGGATACTTATTCAGACGATAGTTTTGGATAACTATTCGGATGATATGATTTGGATACATATTTGGAGGATAGGGTTTTGTTAGAATCTTGCACAAATAATTATTGTGCTTGTTGATAAACAAGGCTTAGATAACTATCAAGAGATAAGGTTTTTGTTTGAGTACCTATCAAGCGATGAGGATTTGTTTGAGTACCTATTGAGAGATAGGGCATTGTTTGAGTACCTATTGAGAGACATGGCATTGTTTTAGAGATATTTGATGGCAGTGATGTTGCGAGAAGGGATCCTATCGAGAGATAGAGTTTTAACTGAATCATATATAAACGATGTCTCGATCTATCGACATATAAGGTTTTGGTAGAGTTGTATATAAACGTTGTCTTGAACTATCGATAGATAGTGTTTTGGAGGGAATCGTATATAAACGATATCTCGACCTATGAACATATAAGGTTTTGGAATAATCGTATATAAACGATATCTCGACCTATCGACAAATAGGGTTTTAGAATAATCGTATATAAACGATGTCTCGACTTACCGACATATAGGGTTTTAGTAGAATCATATACAAATGATGTCTCGACCTATCGACATATAGGGTTTTCAGACGGAACATTGTACAAACGATTAATGCACCTATCAACAGATAGGGGTTCTAACAGAATCATATGTAAATGATGTCTCGACCTATTGACAAATAGTGTTGTAAGATGGAATCATGTACAAACGATTAACGCACCTATCAACAAATAGGGTTTCTAACAGAATTATATACAAATGATGTCTCGGACTATCGACAAATAAGGTTTAGTCACGGAGTCATGTACGAATGACGTCTCAACCTATTAACATATAAGATTAAGTCACAGATTCGTGTACGAATGACATCTTCACATATAAACAAATAGGATTTAGTCATAGAGTTGTGTACGAATGATGTCTTGACTTATCAACAAATATGATTTAGTGACGAAGTCGTGTATGAACGACGTCTCGACCTGTCAACACATATGATTTAGTCACGGAGTCGTGTACGAACGACATCTCGACCTATCAATTGATAGAATTTAGTCACGGAGTCGTATACGAACAACGTCTCGATCTATCAACAAATAGGATTCAGGATACCTAACTACAATTGGGGCTTTTTAATGTATCATGTACGTATGATCTTAGGTCCTTGTCGATAGACAAGATTGTTAACAGATCATCTTATAAATGATCTCTATGCTTGTTAACAAATAATGCTTACAACAGAATCGTGTACAAACGATTTCTCGTACCTATTGACAGATAGGGTTTGGGGGTTCCTAACTATAACTAGGGTTTAAAATGGGATCGTGAATGAACGATCTCACGTACCTATCAACATATAGGTTTTTGATAACTAATAACAATTAGGGTTTTTAGTAGAATCGTTTGCAAACTATCTATCACACTTATCAACATATAAGGTTTGGATACATAATTACAATTAGGGTATAAAAAATGGGATAGTGTATAAACGATCTCACGTACCTATCTACAGATAGGCTTTAGGAGACCTCATTAAAATTAGGGTTTAAAACAGGATCATTACAAACGATCTCACGTACCTATCGACAAATAGAGTTTTCATACATAATAACAAATAGGGTTATTAGTGGAATCGTATACAAATGATCTATCGCACCTATCAACATATAGGGTATAGATGTTTAATAACAACTAGGGTTTTTAACGGGATCGTATACCAACAATCTCTCGTACCTATCGATAGATAGAGTTTAGGATACCAAACTACAATTAGAGTTTTTTTAAAATAGGATCGTGTACGAACGATTGCTCGCACCTATCAATAGATAGGGTTTGGATACCTAATTATTATTATGGCTTTTAACGGGATTGTGTACGAATGATCTCTCGTACCTATCGATAGATAGAGTTTAGGATACCTAACTACAATTAGGGTTTTAAAACGGGAACGCGTACGAACAATTTCTCATACCTATCAACAAATAGGTTTTTGAAGACTCAGTTTTGCCTATTTTGTTTTGGTAGTATCGGTCGTAGCTCTATGTCTTTTAAGAGAATATTTCAACAGAATCCTTCTTTCCCTTTTCTTTTCTAAAATGACATTCACAACTAATTTTAAAATCAGTTGGAGTTTTTAAGGTCTTATTTGTGGATAAATGACTCATGCTTTTGGATAAAAGAACATTTTTGTTCCCTAGTTTCTATCATTGTTTATCTTTTTTTTAGATTGGAATGAACCTTGATTTTTCTAAATGAATCATGACATTTTAGATTCGAAATGTATTCGTGGTTAGGCATTAAATATCTTTTCCGTCCTTTGTGATAATTTTACTTTTATCAAGTAATAAGATTTATTTTTTCCCAACTTTCATGATATTAATTATAATTTTGTCTCGTGTACAAACAATTATCCATAATAATAACCCTTGAGGAAAATAGTCAAAACTCCAACGTTTAGACAAAATAGTGTAACTTATTTTTTGGTTGCTCGACCTATAATCACATTTCTTTAAATTCCTACTCATCGAAAAAACAGTTTTCAATAAGTGTTATCATCTTTCTGCTTTGGGTTTTCATTTTTGTTTTTTTTTCTTTTGTTGGCTCTCGGGTATATTAGTAGAATTGGTACATATTTTTCCTTGCCATAACAATCAAGACTAGAGTTTGAGTAGGCAACAAATAGTTATTTCAATACCTCAATCACTTGAGCTGTTTTCTTTTTTCGTTCTCGGGTATATCTTGTAGAATCGATACATTATGCTCTTACCGTACTAATTAGAATTAGAGTCTAAGTGAGCACAGATGATGAATTTCATACCTCAACCAACACAAGAACTTTTGTCAATTTTTTTAGAGATTTTTAGGGTTTATTCATGTTCTCTTTTTGAAAGTTTCATTTTTTTTTGTTTTTTTGTTCCCATAGCATGAGTTTTAAACTTATATTTCTTTTACTAAAGTAACGATAAATTGTCCTTTCTCAATTTGGAGCTCTAGGCTTTGTTTTTATGGGTTTTTTTCTTCAAAAACCTTAGATGGAGGGTTACTATCAGAATAATCGCCTAAAAACAAAAAAAGCTCATGACTAATATATCTTAAATCAGGTTATTGTGAAATCCTCGATTTTGTTTCTAAGAACATCACTCGAAAGAAAGTGATTCTCTAAGCTTTGCCCCTACTTGTTTCCTAAAATTCGACACATCGACTCTAGGATGAGATTTTCTCTTTCTCTTGAGGAAGGGATTGGAGTTTTATTTATGTAAGTGATACCGGGCCCGTAAACAGGTAGTTTGACTATGTATCTTCACTTCTTTATTTTTTTCACTTAGAAGAATCATGTCTCCGTAGTTTGGACATGAGTCATCTGTCCATGTTGCAAGTTATACAAAACTTGGGATTGGATTCTATTTAAATAAACTTCTTTCAAGATTGAGCTTTAAACCTGTGTACACATATCTTGATATTATACAAAATATCTTTTAAGCGCATCGAAATTGCTTTGCGCAATAAACTCTTCGCCTTCTAGATTAGATAAGTGGAAAGCTCCTCCAGTGAGGATTTTCTTAACTAGGAAATGGGCCTTTCCATTGGGTAGAAACATACTCCTAGGGTTTAAGAAATCCCAGGTTCAATTGAGAATTAAATCACCTTTGTTATGGTTTCTAGGTTTTACCTTCATATTGAAGGTATTTGACATGTATTTTTGGTGGGATTGAGTTTTATATAGAGCGTTTAATCTCTTATCCTACATTAACGTTAGTTGGTCATATAAAGATTTGAGTGAGCCTTCTTCTATAATGTGTCTCTTTAATAGTATTCTTAGGATTGTAATCTCGATTTTAATGGGTTGTACGCATCTATACCTTAAACTAGAGAGTAGGGAGTTCTGCCCGTCGATGTTCGAGTGGTTGTATGATATCCCATAAGACATATAACAACTTCTCATGCTAGTCCTTATATGTGCTGGTCATATTCTTGATGATCCTATAGACGTTTTTGTTTGCCGCTTCGACCACACCATTGGTTTGGAGTCTATAGGGTTATGATTTGTGATGCTCGATCTTGAACTTGTCGATAAATTGATACACTTTTCCTTAAAAGTGTCGACCATTGTCTGAAATCAAGGCGTGGGGAAGTCCATATCTAGCGATGATACTAGTTCGAATGAACTTTGCCACTTGAAATAATTTTAAGACTTTATAGGAGGTTGCTTCAACCCATTTGGTGAAGTAGTTTATGGCAACGAGTATGAACTCGTGTCTATTTAATGCATGAGGACAAATTTTCCCGATTATGTCAATGCCCCTTATAAAAAAGAGCCAAGGGGATGTCATGTTGTAAAGGAGCGAGGCCAATGTATGCTTCAGGTTAGAATAAATTAATCAGTAATGAAAGTTTCTAACATAGCTCACACATTCTTGTTCGAGGTTTTTCCAATAATATCACAAATAGAGTATTTTCTTGGATAAAGTCATTTCATTCATGTATGGACCGCATGTTCCAGCATGTACTTCTTCTATGATCCTCTTGGATTTAAGATTATCTATGTAGAACATGTTTGTTGGGTCAAATTATTATGACCAAGTGTCAAAGTAGTTTGACTATTGGAATTTTGATGATGAATGTATATTAAACTCAATTTATGCGTCTAATTGATTTTGGTACAGGTGTATCAAAAACAGGTTATATTAGACATGGTCTTAATGAGGTTCATTAGACCGATTTGGCATTAGATGAACAGTTAGACGTGCAGTCTAACTAGCGGAGTTAGACGTGCAGTCTAACTAGCGGAGTTAGACGTGCAGTCTAACTAGCGGAGTTCGACATGCAATCTAACACACAGAGTTAGATGTGCAGTCTAACTAGTGAAAGTTAGACGTGCAGTCTAACTCCTTCAGATTAGTCTAAAGTGAACTATATTTAGACGTGAGGTCAAATGGAAAGAGAAAGTTAGACCTGCAGTCTAACTAGTGAAAGTTAGACGTGCAGACTAAGTCCTTCAGATTAGTCTGAAGTGAACTGTAATTAGACGTGAAGTCTAATCCCTTTAGACTAGTTGGTCTAATGGATCTTGTTATTAGACGGGAACGTCTAAATTCATTAGACGAGGTCGTCTAAGTGAAATATGTATAAATGCCATGCTTAAGCAGTTGCTTGAAGCTAGCACCTGCCTACCCACGTTCTCTAGTTGTACGCTACTCCTGCTCCACTTTCCTATGAAGATTAGTACTACAGCCAGTTGTGACCAATTGATTAATTCCACGTAAACAAATATTCTTCCCACTACTTGTTTTTGCACGAATATCCTTGAAGAATATTTGGCGCAATACCAGATTGGTACAGCCACGATCCATGTACTCAAAGTCTACTGTGTACTATGGATGCGTTCCAATGGAAGCTCTCCACGTGTAATTATAAAGATTCGACCGTTAGTACCTGCTCTTATTTAAAGATCCTCAATGCCAACGGAAGAATTATCGATCTATCGATACTCAGATTATTCTATCTTAACTATCAACTACTTTCTTGCTTTTACTGTGTGTTAAACAAGAGAGAGTTAGAACCAAAGAATTGTATTAGCTGAGTGACATTCTTCATATTGTAAGTTGAACAAAGTCTGTTCTGTTCAATAGTGAGCTAGTCATGCGATTGTATTTGATTCGTTGAAAGCTTAGTGAATCCTTTTGGTGGTTGGAAGAAGGGGTGACGTAGAAGAGTTAACTCCGAACATCCATAAACAAACTGATGTGTTGTTCCTTTCTGTCATCCTTTCATTCTTGGTTCTTAGCTTCAAACTCAAGCAAACATTTCCGCACTTGAATCGTTCAAGAGTTTGCAAAAGGTTGCGCATAATAGAAAGTGATTTAAATTCCTAATAGGATTTCTATCAAATCGTTTTTCCAAAGACGTCATCAATAGCCAGACCCCCGTCTTTATTGGTGTCGCTGATCCTATCAATTGGTATCAGAGCTTTGTTTCTATTCTCAAGATTAAAGAACCTAAATCATGTCTATCATCAACGAGATCTCTATTATGTCAAGAGTCAACTGTGAATACTAGATGATGAGAATGCAAGCTCACTTGGCTGCCCTTGATTGCGATATGTGGAGCGTCATTACTGATGGCCCCATAAAGATTTTGAAGCCAAGAAGTGAGTGGACTACTGAAGACAAGATGACCAACAACCTGGATAATGTGGCTAGGAACATTCTGTATCAATCGATCAACATGAACGTATTCTACGAAATCAAGTCCTGTTGCTCTACTAAAGAAATATGGAAGAAAATGACTCAGATTTATGTAGAAACGCTCAAGCAAAGAAGAATCAGAAAGACTAGAAAGTCTTCATGTGTGTTGAAAACAAATCCAAATGGGCAGACAGTGATTCAGAGGAGTCCCCTACTGAAAAAAGGACTGAAGCAGTTACATGCTTGATGACAGATGACCAATCCAAGGTAAATGATCTTCTTACACCAGAATTTACCAACGAAGAGTTAACTATTGCACTCAATGAAATGGCCATTGAGTACAAGAAGTTATCAGACTCATTTTATGAGATGAAAGTGAAATATGAGGCAAACATTTCTCCCTCTCATAAAACTTCTGAAACAAAAATATTTGAAAAGAAAGAAGTAGAGATTTCATTAGAGAATAAAATGCTCAAAGAACAGATTCAAACTCTTTCTGCTGAAAACAAAAGGATAAACTATGTAGTTAGCGCATGGACAAAGTCTGAAGATGCTGTCAAATATCAAATCAGCATGTTAAAACCTGTTGGATCTAGATGTGGTTTATGATTTGATGGCAATGACCCAAACCAGTCGTGCAAGAAGTCAAACTTATCAAACGACAAGCTTAAGCCAATAAGCTTTGTTAAAGGAAGTTTGACTGATATTGAATCTGATCCGATTCATGAAGAAGTAGCGTTTAAAAATGAAATAACTTATGTTCCGCCGACTGTCAAACAATGGTCGGGAAAAGTAAGTAAATTTTTTGTGCTAATGAGCAATCGAGGTTTGGTTGGGAATTCCTCCACACCATCGCTAAGGTCGCATCCTAACAAATGTATCAAAGCTAAAGGGTTCACTTAATTCATAGAAGCACAGAGTTCCAATATGGTACTTCTTCATGTAGTCCCGAGTGATATACCTGTTTGATTCCTGACAATTATTAGGATATAGCCTAGGGTACCCTTTGGGTGATGAACCTAGTATTGTGAAATATTATGAAGGTTTTGAAATGTTATAAATAAAAATTGATGTAGCTAGAGTTTTTGTTATTTATAAATTAAAATATTCCTTAGTAGAGTCGTCAAAAAGTTGTAACACTTGGGAAAATTCCTTAGGTCTCGTAGCTTCGCACGTGTCGGATGACACCTAGCAATATGAGGGGATCTGAGTGGTTCGAGGTTTGATGCGTTTCAACCTTGGTTTGCGTGTTAGACATCCTTTTTTAAAAAACAAAACATTAAGTTTAAAGATTTTGATAGTACCTAACTTCTTTTGAAATTAACTATGTAAAAAAATTAATTTTATTAAAATTTTAATAATCTGGGCATTTACTATAATCATGCGATAACTTGATTTTAAATCTGGCTCAAATTAATTAAACATAATTAATTTAAAAAAAACATTATTTCTTTAAAATAGAATAGCTAAATAATTTAGAAAAATCATTAAAATGTACGTGTATAAACTTATTGATACTAAAGTTTCCATAAGTGGTTCGTTATTTGGTTATGCTTGGGAAAGGGCTTTCGTGCTATGTCCTCCTTGCCCGTTGAAAATGGTTTTATTTTTTAAAGTAAAAGTATGGCTATCAAATTCATTTATATTATTTATTTTCATTAATTAATAGTTTAGGGGTCCTAAACAATGATAAGTTTAGATTAAATATTTAATTGTAAAAAATTATTTAGAAGTGCATACCTGCGATTGCGGTTAAATAAGATTGAGTATAAGACCTAAAAATATTAGTAAAGTATTAGAATTTAAAAATAAATTCCAAACGAGGCCTTAGTCAAAATATTTATTAGGGAAATATCCCAAAAATATTTTGAAATTATTTTCTAACCTCTTGAGATTATTTGAAAATCAATTGAGTTTCCAAAATCGATTGAATATTTTGGATTTTTAAAAGTAGAACCAAACAGGCCGGACCAGAGTCTTAAAGCTTGGGTCCGTTTTTACCGATCTAGGACCGGATGGGCTCAGTCTAGACCAAGGGTACTCTGTATTGGGGCTCAAGATTCTCAGTTAGAGGACTAAAGGGTTCGACCTCAGGGTTTTGTAGGCTCGGCCCTAAACTCGGGTTGTTCGTCATAGGTATGGGAGTCTCTGTCTCAAATCTAGATTTCTCGGTCGTGGATCCTAGCAATCTTGGTCCTGGACCAGACCTCTAAGTCATAGGTAAAAATCATCGGTTGGATTTCTCGGTACTTGCTCAAGAATATCGGTCATAGGTCGATTTTCTCGGTCCTTGGTCTTGGTTAGGACCATGGATTCTCGGTCCTCGGTCCTACAGGACCAAGTGTTTTTCATTTGGTATGAAGATTGCAAGTTTGTATTTTTTTGATATAGATCATGAAATCATGATCTATAAGTTGTAAACAACTCATATAAATGTAGGGATCATAACCCCTTAACCTTAAACACGATCAATCGAACTCTATAGCTATTGATTTTTAGGGAAAATTTTGGGAACTTTAATGTAGGCCATCTCATGGCCTAATTCTTTATCCAACATCTTCGAAATTATGTTTAGAATTAAACACGACCAAAGCAAGAACATTACACAAGATCTAAACAACTTTACAAACTGAAATTTATACTTTATTTTTCTAAAATTTAAGATCGATCAAATGGGATGTATGTAATATAATTTGAAAATTAACCTAACATGTTTACACACATGTTAGGAAATTATTTAAATCAAAATTCAAGCCTAAAAGCTCAAAACAAGGAATTTAAAATTTTTAAATTTTCAAATCAAATTTGATTTTTTTATTAAGGTTGAATTAATGAAATCTCTTTCAATAGAAAACTTAAAAATCATCTAAGGATTGATTTCGACTATAGAAAGTACAAAATTGAACCCTAAATAAGTTCAACCCAATCGAATTTGGAAAAATGCAATTTTGAATCGCAAGTTGAATTACAATAGGTCTGAAAGCTCACTGGTGATTGGAGAACGTCTTAGCCGTTTCTTAAGCTCTTAATCAAAGGTTAGAACGCCAGAGAAATTTCTTTAAAAACCAATCGTCCGAGTTCATATGAAAATCTTTTAATTGGCTGTAATATTTAGATTTTGTTCGATTGATTGGAAGAAGAACACCTAGGGAGTATTTATACTCGATCCAAGTTGGTTTTGAAGTTGAATTCATATCGAATTTGGCTTCTGAAACCTTATCTTTGATTTCTATTTTGTCCTCCGTAGCCTTGTTCTAGGGTAGGTTTTGATTTCAGATCTTATGGGAATTGAATGCGAGGGAGAGACGTGTACGTTGGTAAATAGCCTTGTTCTATCATTTAGAAGGTTGCAAGCATCGAACAAGTTTCTCTGGCCTCGCGAAGAAGATGAACAAAACAACGTCATTTTGTTTAAATAAAACTTGTATTTGCGTTCCATTGGTGTTCCGTCGGTTGTTGAAGCATCTGGGCTAACGAGGTTATCATCTCGTTAGCTGATCTAATATGGACCCAAGCGCGCTCGTGCTTGGCTACAACTGATATGTGTGGCGTCTTTCAAAGTGTTAGTTGAAAATTCAGCACTAATCCGATGGATATAATCCCAATTGCATTTGAAGTCCTTTATTTTCGGGCACACTAGATCCACATTTTTTATTTCGAATATAAGGTTATTTGAAATCGAATTTTAAACTCTTTTTTGCGTTTTTCTCCATAAAATTAGTACACAAAAATATTTTTGGAAACATAATAAAAGTTTTGTCAATTTATTTTGGATATTTGAGGTGTTTTTTTAATTGTTATAAATTATACATAATTTATGTTTTAAATCATAATTAAATTATTTCAACCCCTTTTGAATTTAATTTTGGTAAAATAACTACAATATTTTAATTATAAATTAATTTTGATTTTTATTTAATTTTTCTAATTAGAATTTAATTATCACAATAATTAGCTCTAATTTAATTTTTAATTTCTCTTTTAATTATTTTGAATTAAAAAATTAAAAATATTATTTTAAAATTATTAATATTATTATAAATTGGGGTATGTCAAATTTTCATGTTAACTATTATAAAGATAAATTTTATCAAATAATATAATTTAATTATATATTAATTAATAGTATAAATACATTATTATTATTATTATTATTATTATTATTATTATTATTATTATTATTATTGTACATACTAAATAAATAAACAAAAAATTTAAATCTATTTGTATATTATTATTAAAAACAATAAATATTTACATTATTAAAAAATTATTGATTGTTTATAAAAATCAACTAATCATACATAAACAAATTAAAATAAATTATAACATGAAAATAATACAATTAATTATGTATATTTAATCCATATATCTTTATTTATTTAGAATACAAAGGACTTTAAAATTTAATAATTATTGAAAAATACTAAATAAGTATATAATAATAATAATAATAATAATTTAGAAAATTAAATCAATCAAAGCAAAAAAATAAATAACAACAATGAAATTATTAAAATTAAAAATTATAACACCTACAATATCTTCCATATTTTATATTTCAAATTAATTAATAATAATTTTTACAATTGAGTTACTTTGAGTCTTTAGATATTAAAATAACTCATATACTAATTATATTTTCTTATAATTTATTCTTATAATCATAATTTATAACCTCTCCCATTTATAAATTTAATTAGGAAAGAAACATCATTAAAAAATCAACTACATATATGTGGTAAAAACTCTGTTTAAAATACTAAATGTTTCAATTCTTACATTAAAAAAAATATTTTAAATTAAAATATAACTAGTAATGATTTGGAAGTTGTATTAATTTTTTAAATTAAAAAACTCTATTAATATAAAAATAAAAACTCCTATTATAAAAGTCAAGTCAAAACATGTGTACTCTCCCCACGAGGGATGTTCATCGTAACAATCATCCTACAATTCAAAGTCTTTTAAAACTCAATATCACCTAACATGATAAGAAATTGTAAAAACCTAACATGATACGAATGAAAATTGAAAAGCTTCCTAGTTTCAATTGTACATAAAATTTCATAGGTCAAAGTTTATGCAAATTAAACATTCTATACTTAAATAAAATAAATAAGTAATTTTATATTTGAATAAAGATTCAAGGAAATTATTAGACATATACTTAAAATTAAAAAATAAAATAAACTGTCGAATAATAACATATTAGTGGAACAAAAAAAAGTCAAACACAAAATTTTAAGAACTAAATTTATATTGTAACAAAATAACAAAATATTAAAATTCTTTCAACTATATTTTCAACTAATATATATTGCAAAATATAACCCTAAAATTAGAAAAATAAAATATTTTTTCTAAATTTATATAAATATGTTGTTGTAACTAATCTAGTAACACAGAAATGAAAGAATAATGCAAATAATGTCACAAAGATCTATTAACGTCAATATTTATAAACTATTTAACAAAATAATATATTTTTATTAACTATTGTAACACATATTATATAAATAAAATTGTAATTTTTGAATAATAAAGTATGAATTAATTGTGGTTAATTTGATAATGAAATTTATAATAAATATTACAAATAAATAATATTTTCACAACTAGTTAGGTAATTTTATGATAAAATATTACTACAAACTAAATTGTAATTTTATTTAATAAGTTTTAAAATATTGTTCAAAATATTTGTATTATATTAGCAATACATTTTGTATTAACAATAATAAATAACTCGTTTGCAACTAATTCTGCAATTCTATGATATCATATTATTACAAACTAAATTGCATTAATATTTAATAGTTTTTAAAACATCGTTAGAAATTTTAGTAATCTATTAGCAATATCTTTTGCATTAGTTAATGTTTATCGTCAAATTTCTATAATGTTTGCAATATCGATAATATGTATTGTAGTAAAACTTATTGTGGATCAAATGATATATTTGATAAATATTTTTCAACTCTCGAATATAAATCTCTTGTATGAGAGTTCAATACATTTTGCATTAGTTGATGTTCATCGCCAAATTGTATTAATATTTACAATATCGATAATATGTATTGTTGCAAAACCTTTTACAGATCGAATAATATATTTAGTAATATTTTTGAAATCTCAGATTGAAAACCCTTGTTTTAGAGTGCAATACATTTTGCATTATTTGATTTTCATCGTCAAATTATAGTAATGTTTGTAATATCGATAATATGTACTGTTGTGAAACTTATTGCAGATCGAATGACATATTTGGTAAATATTTTTCAACTCTCAGGTAGAAATCCATTGATTTATAGTGCAATACCTTTTGCAATAGTTGATGTTCATCGCTAAATTGCAGTAATGTTTGCAATTGTGTAAATCTCAAATTTGCAAAATCTAATGTGAATCTTTATTTAACATTAAACCTAATTAAATTAGTAAAAATTTTAGCGGTAACAAAATATTTATTATTTATAACTACTACCAACTACCCATTTACTTGATCTCGGTACTTATCGACAAATAAAACTTTAATACATATCGACATATAGGGTTTTGTCAAATCATGTACGAATGATCGTTGGACTTATCAATAAATAAGATTTTGGATACCTATCAATAAATAGGTTTATGTCGGATCATGTACGAAAGATCGTTGGATTATCATCAAATAAGATTTTGGATACTTATCCACAAATCGAGTTTTGACGGATCATGTACAAATGATCGCAATACTTTCGACATATAAGATTTTTAGACCTATCGATAGATAGGATTTTGAAAGATCATGTATGATTGATCGCGGTACTTATCGAAAGATAAGGCATTCAGACTTATCGATATATAGAGTTTTAGCGGAATCATGTAAAAACCAATGTCTTGTACCAAACTTATCGACATATTGAAAGATAGGATTTTGACGGATCATACACGAATAATCACTGGACTTATCAACATATAAGGTTTTGATACCTATCGACATATAGAGTTTTGTGGGATCATGTACGAATGGTTGATGGTCTTATTGACATATAAGTTTATGATACCTATCGATAAATAGAGTTTTGTCGGATCATGTACAAATGATCGTTGGACGAACATGTAAGGTTTTGGTGGAATCGTGTAAAAATGATGTCTCGTACCTATTGAAAGATAGAGTTTTAGAGACTCAATTTGATTATTTATTTTTGTAGTATAGTCTTGGCTTTTACCTTTTTAAGAAAATATTTCAACAAAATCATTTTTCCATTTCTTTTCCCGAAATGACCTTCAAAACTAGTTGAAATCCATTAATTGGTGGTTTCAAACTTCATTTATGAACAAGCAACTCATGTGTATGGATAAAGGGACATTTTTCTTCCCCCGGTTCCTATCCTTATCTCTTCTTCTCTTTTTTAGATTAGTATGAACATTGATCGTTTTAATACATCACGAAATATTTGGATTCAAAACGTGTTTTGGGAATGACTTTGAACATCTTTTCGTGTCCTTTGTGATTCTTGTAAAGAAATCAAATTTCTTTTTCCCCAACTTTCGAAATATCTGTTATAAATTTGATATCGTGTATAAATGATTACCTGAATCATAGTTCTCGAAGAAGAAAATTCTAATGTTTGATAGGGATGCAACTGTTTTTATTTATTTTGCCTTAAACGACATTTGTTAAAAGTTCGTAAATCTTATTACATTTTTTTAGAGAGGCTTATTAACTTTATGTTTCGATTTTCATTTTCCATATTTGATTGTTTTTTCTTTCTTTTGTTGACTCTGTATATCTGGTAAAATCGGTATAGAGTGAGAAACTAATGATGATTTCAATACCCCAACCTCTTTGAACCATTTATTAGTTTCCAGTGTATATCTTGTAAAATCAGTACAATATTCTCTAACCATAGAAATCAAGACTATAGTCTAAGTGAGCACGAATTGTGATTTCAATCCCACAACCAACACAAAAATATTTTTCTATATTTTTCAAGAGATTTTGAGGTTTATTTTTCTGTATTTTGTTTTTTTTTTGTTTTTTTTCTTCCTAAAGCATCAAGTTTCAATCCTCTTTTATTCTGGTTCTTTTTCTCAAAAACCTTCTATGGAGTGTTACTATTTGGATAGTCGTTTATAAATGAAAAAGAGCTTATAACCGTTATTCTTTCAATATGAGTTATCATGAAATCCTCGGTTTTATTTTTGAGAATATCATTTGGTAGAAAGCGATGCTCATTATTTTTTCCCCTACTTGTTTTCTAAAATCTGCCACATTTATTTTTTTCTAGACTAGGATCAAGGTTTTTCTCCTTTTTCAAATATTTCCCTTTTTCTTTTGAGGAAGGGATCAAGGTTTTTTTTAATTTATTTAAGACTGGGCCCGAAAAAATATAATTTTCCTACGTATCTTCTCTCTTATTTATTTTTCTACTAAGAAGAATCAGTTTTATCGTAGTTCGTATGTGAGTCATCTATCCATAGTACAAGTTTTACAAAACTTGGAGTTGAATTATATTGAAATAAGCTTCTTTTAAAGTTGAGCTCAAAATTGTTATGCGTGTAGCTTGATTATAAAAAATATGTTTTAAGCGTGTCGTGATTTCTTGGTTCAATGATTTTTTTTTGTTTTACTGTATATAGGAGGACAACTCATCCGTATAGGATTTTCTTGATTAGGAAGGGTCCTTCCTAATATGGACGAAGTTTTCCCCAGGGTCTAGGAATTCTCCGGTTTGTTTAAGAATCAAATCACCTTCTTTGAGGTTTATGGGTTTTACCTTTCTATAAAAGGTGTTTGACATCCATTTTTGGTAAGCTTGGGTTTTAAATAAACCATTTAACCTCTTGTCCTACATTAATGTCAGTTGATCATATTCTAGACTTAAACCGATCTTCTTCAATAATGTGGCTTTCTAAGGGTATTCTTAGAATAGGGAACCTGATTTTGATTGGTTGCACGACGTCAATGTCGTAAACTAGTGAGTAAGAGGTTTCATTCATCGAGGCTCAAAAAGTTGTATGATATCCCCATAAGGAGTATGGTAGTTTCTCATGCCATTCCTTATATGTGTTGGTCATCTTGTTGATGATTCCAATCACGTTCTTGTTTGTCGCTTTGACCGCACCACTAATTTGGGGTGTGTAGGGAAATGACTTATGGTGATCAATCTTAAACTTGCTGAGAAATTGCAACAGTCGACTATTGTCTAAAATTAGGGCATGAGGAAATCCATATCTAGCAAAGATGTTAGTAATGATGAATTTCACCACTTGGGATGATTTCTGAACCTTGTAGGAAGTTTCTTTAACCTATTTGGTGAAGTGGTCTATAGCTACGAGTATGAACTCATGCTCGTTTGAAGCATGATGATAAATTTTTCTAATGACATCAATGCCCCATGTAAAAAATGGCCAAGGGATGTCATATTGTGGAGAAGCAAGACTAGAGTATGCTTTAGGTTATCATAGATTTAATATTAGTGACAGCTCCTTACGTAGCTCACAAATTCTTGCTCTAAGTTTTGACAATAATATCCTAAGCGTAGTATTTTCTTGGCTAAAGTTATTCCGTTCATGTGTGGGCAACATGTCCCTACATGTACTTCTTCCATGATCGTTTTGGATTCCAGATTATTTATGTAGAGCATTTTTTGACTATCGAAGGATCGTCGGTAAAGTTTGTTAGCAATTTAAGCATAATTTGTAGAATATTAGCTTAAGGCTCATCGTTCATTTAATCGAAATTGTGAAGGATATTCTTTGTACTCTATTTACTTCTAGAGAATATCGTACTAAGGTTTAACAAAATTCTCATATGATATTACCACTCTCTTTTCAAAAGTATGTTATTATTTGTTAGGATCGGGATCGCCAATAGGGACTAGGGTACGACTATTGTTGAACGCTTACACACTCTTTGGTTGATAATAACCCTGTTAGAGGTTGATTATTGGTTTCTATTATTCACAAATTGTCACAAACTCTTGAACCAAGTTCAAGTGTGGAAGTGTTTATTTCAACTTGAAGTAATAACTAAACGGTTTAGAAGGTAAGAGGAAGAAAGGACACAATACAAGGTTTATGAATGTTCGGAGTAAAACTCTTACGTCACCTCTTCTTCACAAACGTTGAGAAGGATATCTACTAGAAGATTTGATTGAATACAACACTCGTATACAACCCAAACGAACAATCAGGACTTAGTTACTTCCTACTTTCGAACTCCTAGCACACACTCTTTGTTGAACATAAACAAATTCTGTAAACTTATAATGCTAACAAACTCAAACAGAATATGTAGTATTGTAATACAGTTTTTTGAGACTCTAACACACTTGAAGACTTATGAGACTTTTAAAGCTTAAGAGAGTTGATCAGTTGTGATTTCTCTAGGTTTGAGTAAGGATTGGTCAATAACTCGTACACAACCAATTGTCCTTTTGTTCTATTAAATAGGAAAAATATCAACGGACATAATTTGCTTCTTCAACAAATATATTTTCTTTATAATACATCTTTCTTGATCTTGATTGGTTGAGGTTCAGATTAGTACATTGAATGAGATATCCTTTGATCTTGTCTGTACTTTAATCATAATAAGTCAAGAAGACATTAATTGGATTATGATTTCCTAGGAACGTGCAGCATGAATAATTTGTCTTTTGGTGCTTTTGATGGTATAAATTGTGTTGGAAGACAAATGCTACCAAAATGTCTTCCTTAAACTTGCACTAAAGTGGAAATAAAATACTGATGTAGCATAAAGCTGATATCTGTAGCTACCGGAAATGTGTTTGTATTTGAGAGGCAGTAAGAAATACCGGACGCGCTTCTACGTAGAACCAATTTAGAAAACCGATATGTAAAAATACCGGCTACGCATCTCAGAGAAACCAACTTCGTAAACTACTTGTTGCACATTGGTAGAAAACCGATTTCGTAAACTACTGGTTAGGCTTTGGTAGAAAACCGGTTTCGTAAACTACCTGCTACACTTTGGTAGAAACCGATTTCGTAAACTACCGGCTATGCTTTGGTAGAAAACTGATTTCGTAAACTACCGATTATGCTTATCAGAAAACCGATATACAAGAATACCGACTACGCTTCTCTACATAATGCCGACATATCTAAAAGTCGATCCCGATCTTCTTAAAACCGATATGCAAGAATACCGGCTACGCTTCTCTACATAATACTGATATATCTCAAAGTCGATCCCACTTATTCAAAAAACCGTTATCTAAAATATCGATTATGTTTATTCATAAAACCGATATCTAAAATACCGATTCCTCTTCTTCATAAAACCGATGTCTAAAATATCAATTCTGCTTCTTCTTAAAACTTATATTTAAAATATGATTTTGCTTATTCATAATACCGATATCTAAAATGCCGATTCCGTTTATTCATAAAACTCATATCTAAAATACCGATTCTGTTTCTTCATAAAACCTATATCTAAAATACCGGTTGCACTTTGGTAGAAACCCGATTTTGTAAACTATTGGTTACGGTTTAGTAGAAAATCGATTTCGTAAACTACCGGCTACGCTTTGGTAGAAAACCGATTTTATAAACTACTGGCTACACTTTGGTAGAAAACTGATTTCGTAAACTACCGGTTACGCTTATCAGAAAACCGATATGCAAGAATACTGGATACGCTTCTCTGCATAATACCGATATATTTGAAAGTCGATCCGCTTCTTCATAAAACCGATATGCAAGAATGCTGGCTACGCTTCTCTACATAATACCGATATATCTGATAGTCGATCCCGCTTCTTCATAAAACCGATATCTAAACTATCGATTATATTTCTTCTTAAAACCGATATCTAAAATATTGATTCCACTTCTTCATAAAACCGATATCTAAAATAACGATTCTGCTTCTTCATAAAACCGATATCTAAAAAACCAATTCTGTTTCTTCATAAAACCGATATCTAAAATACCGATTCTGTTTCTTCATAAAACCAATATCTAAAATACTGATTCTTAAAGTAACCGATCTTCTTAAATGTTGAGGCATTAAAACCGAACCGACTTAAGGAAATACCGATAAGCTTTTCTTCCGATTTTCTTTAATCTGCACAAAATTAATTCAGTTAAATTCTTGTTTAATAGTTAATTAATGCTAATAATTAATGGGAATAATGATAAATTTAGGACTGTGGTTGGAGCGATTTTTCAATTTTAGGACTATCCTAATATTTTATCATTTATAGAACTCTCCTTTCCTTGTTTAATTATATTTGAAACTCTCTCTAACGTCTGTTATATATTTAACACTAATTATATTTTTATTTATTTATTTATTTTTATTCTATCCTAAATTATTTGTTTCTTTATTTTCTTCATACAATTGGCGTCCGCGCGCAATTTGTTAACCAACAGGCGATCGCGACCAACCTTCTTCTTCATCGACGTCTTCTTCATCAACGACTTTCTTTAATCATTTGTTCTTTCTTCTTCGTCCATTTCTTCCTTCATTGACGGGACTTCTCCGTCATTTTTCTTCTTACATGTATTTTCTTTCAAGATCTATTTCATTGTTATGGATCCCCAAAATTAATCTATTTGTATTTACAGTCCTTATCTCAAATCTAAGTTTATATGTTTTCAGAAATATGTATTAATTAGTGTTACTGCACCAGTATGCATATCTAATTGTTTAACTATTTTTGAAATCACTAAAATTAATCTATTTGCATTACAGTCCTTATCTCAAATCTAGGTTTTATGTTTTTCATAAATATGTGTTGATTCAGAGTTACTGCAACAGTATGCAAATATGGTTGTTTATAGACTGATTTCATAATATTTCACTTGATTTCATACTATTTCATCTCATTTATATATATATGCTAAGAAAGATATATTGTATTCTGTTTATAGGCTACTGTGAAGGCTAAAGATGCAAATATAGCATTCTGTTTGTAAACTTAAAACATTTACATCAGTATGCGAAAATTAAAGCCCGAAAATTCCGAAAATTTAATTAGTGAGATGGAACAAATCAATGAATTAAAGATGCTGTCGATCAGAGTTAAATTGTTAGAGGATGGGTTGCAAGCAATCTTGGATAAAGTGAATCAATTAGAGAATGCAAACAATATATTGAAGATTGAAGTGAAGATAAAATTTGTCAAATATTTTATCTTCTTTTTATGAGTTGTGTAAGTGATTAAAATGTTATAAAATTTGTCAAATATTTTATCTTCGTTCAGAAATTTATTTTGTAATACAATTGTCTAAATCTTGTTGTTATTTTTAAACTTTAACTAACAATATTTAAAAACACCTAATATTATTACAACCATATACACATATTCCAATTGACCAAAATCATACTACAATCCAACCATATAACCAATGCACAAAAGAAAAATCAACAACTTTCCATAAAACCAACCATATAACCAACCAATTTCCATTTATATTGTTTCACGAACTTAAACATCGTTTCAAAATTATCAAAACCAAAAACATTATTTCAAAAACTTAAACATTGTTTCTAATGTACTTAAACTAAAAAAATTCCAAAACCATTAAACTTAAAGTTAAAATTGTTTTAACCCAATAAACTTTATTTTGTTTTCTTTGTTTCACCTATTCTTGTAATTGTCTTTTCCTCTAAATTACGTTTTCTTGTAATTGTTGAGTTGATAATGCTTCTCTACCTCTCCACATCAGGCCCGGAGGCCTGATACCATGATTAACTCGTTTGCACAAACTATAATAGATCCATTTCATATTCCACTTGCACTCCATCTCCCTCTTCCACTTCCACTTCCACTTCCACTTCCACTTCCACTTCCACCTCCACTTGCGCTCCCACTTCCACTTCCAATTACAATTCCACCTATTAAAGATATGTTACAGATACATGTTACAAATGCATATATTAAAAAAAGTTGCACTTTCGTACCTATGAATGAAATTTGGGTGGATGAAGCTGTAGAATTCACACCTACCGATGAAATCTGTGTTGATATATTTATGTCATCATGCCTTTCTGTCGTCTGTGTGGATATAGGTATTCCAATATTAGATATATGTGTGGAAGTGTCTGCATATTCATGACCAACTTAATAAGAACAATTATTAACATGCATTTTGATATGAACAATTATTAACATGCATTTTGATAATATGTATTATCTCTAGTTCGACAACTTTTTTGTTGTGACCTTCTTATCCACAAATAGAATAATGCATCATGATTCCTTTTGGTGATTTCAAAAATAGATTAATTTTGGTGATTTCAAAAATAGTTAAACAATCATATTTGCATACTGCTGCAGTAACTCTGAATCAACACATATTTCTGAAAACATAAAACCTATATTTTAGATAAGGACTGTAATGCAAATAGATTAATTTTGGGAATCCAGAACAATGAAATAGATCTTGAAAGAAAATACATATAAGAAGAACAGATGACTGAGAAGACCCGACAATGAAGGAAGCAATGGACGAAGAAGAAAGTACAAATGATGAAGAAAACTCTTTGATGAAGAAGACGTCAATGAAGAAGAAGGTCGGTCGCGGTCGTCTGTTAGTTGTCGAATCACGCACGGACGCCAATCGTATGAAGAAAATAAAGAAACAAATAATTTAGGTTAGACTAATAATAAAGAAATAAATAAAAATCTAATCAATGTTAAATATATAACAAACGTTAGGGGGGGTTTCAAATATAATTAAACAAGGAAATGAGAGTTCTATAAATGACAAAATATTAGGAGAGTCCTAAATTTGAAAAATTGCTCCAACCACAGTCCTAAATTTATCATTATTCTCAATAATTAATTACCTATTTTTACATAACATTATTTTTATCAGATTTTGAAGGATTTCACTTTAATTACGTTGGGAATTTCTGTCATAGCCTCAAGAGTATCCAGATATCAGTGAAGAGGTTTTGGCTCCTTGAAGCGTGGAAACAAGATACTTGATCAAATTTATTTATAAGTTTGGTCAAGTTGGCGTGATAGGGATTCAAGTTTTCCCCTTTTACTATCCAAGAGACATTGACTTGAGATATGAATAAATTAAAGTCACTAATTACTTCAAATTTGTTTGCCCATTTTTCATAGGCCAATTTCAAACTCGAGAGGCATGCCTCGTATTCAGCCTCGTTATTGATAATAGGATATTCGAGTTTTATGGATATTGAGTTGTACGTCCCTTTCAGGTCAACTAAAAAAATCCCAATTTCATAACCTTGCTTTCTCGAATCTCCGTAAAACATTAATTTCCATGTGTAGGATGTGATATTCATATTTTCGTCATCAAAGAATTCAAGTTCGTCTTCTTACTAAATGATGATGGATTGGTCATCTAGGAAGTCCTCAACAATGCTTCTTTTGATAGATTTTTGTATGGTACATGTTATGTCATATTCAGATATTATCACCATCCATTTGGATAGCCTATGCGATAGAAGAGTTCGTTGGAATAGGAAATGGATTGGATCAAA
The DNA here is from genome assembly GCF_907164915.1 of Impatiens glandulifera. Taxonomy (NCBI): domain Eukaryota; kingdom Viridiplantae; phylum Streptophyta; class Magnoliopsida; order Ericales; family Balsaminaceae; genus Impatiens; species Impatiens glandulifera. The sequence goes on along the minus strand of NC_061865.1, from coordinate 39,200,840 downwards.
TATTGATATCTACTTAATGGAATGAGATTGAATGTAGTGTCTCAACTTTTTGGTGACCCATGTTAATGTCTAACATATTTTCTCAATTATAATGTAATTGAGTTCACATCAATTCATCATTTTACCGATGTAGTAAACAATTGTTTCATGTTTATCCTCATTTCTTAAGCAAACAGACTTCCGATGGCTGTTTCTATTACCGTAAGGTATAAAATGAAAGGGATGTCGGGTTTGGGCATCATAAGTACGGGAGGGGATTTTAAATACTTCTCTCATCTATCAAACACTTGTTAACAATTTTCATCCCATACGAATTTTTGGTCTTTATTTAGAAGCTTAAACATCAAATTGAATGTTGTAATAAGTTTATTAATAAATCAACTGATTTATTAAATTTTTCCAAGAAATCCTTAGACCTCTATTTCATTTCGAGATAACCGGAATAGTCATAATTGCTTCTATCTTAGAGGGATCGGCTTCGATTCCTCTTTGAGTGATTAAGAAGCCTAACATCTTACTAGATGTGACTCTGAATGTACATTTCTTCGTATTGAGTCATAGATGATATTTACTAATCCTTTGTAGGATGTTTTCGAGGTTTTAGACATGTCCTTGTCGAACCTTCGATTTGACGATCATATCGTCAATATAGACATTCACTTCCTTGTGGATCATGTCATGAAGATTCATGGTAGTTGCCGTTTGATAGGTTGCTCCTGTGTTTTTAAGACTAAAAGGCATAACACGATAACAAAAGGAACATACTTCTGTTATGAACATGATCTTTTCTTTGTCTTACGGGACCATCTAGAGTTGATTGTATCGTAAAAATCCTTCCATGAATGATAGAAGTTCATGATCGACAACATGGTCGACTAGTATGTCGATGTGTGGTAATGGGAAGTGATCTTTAGAGCTGGCCTTATTCAGAGCCCAATAATCTACAGACACGCACAAAAATACACGTATTTTCACGTCTTTCTTGAAGACGAGAACTAAGTTTGCTATCGAGGTAGAATAATCCACTACCTCAAGAAATTCAGCTTCAAGTTGCTTTTTGACTCCTTCCTTTATATTGGTCACAATATCATCCTTCATCCATCTAAGCTTTTATTTTATTGTCTTATCATCTATATAAAGGGAATATGATGTTTTTTAATCTATGGATCAATTCCTAGTATGTCCTTGTACATTTAGGAGAAAACGTATTTGTTGGATTTCAACAGTTCAATTAATTCATGGCGTTATTGCGAGTTTAAACTTTCGTCGATTACTATAATATGATGATCTTCGGTCGTGTTTAAATTCATTTCAATTGTCCTTTCTTCGGAAGAGAGAATCTCGCCCTTGGTTTCTATGAAGTATTTTGTTTCGAAGTTTAGATCAGAGTAAAAAGGAAGATCATTCTTACTAATACATTCAAAATTATCTTCTTATGTTATAACGAGGGATTTAATACATGTAAGAAAAGATGATCTAACAAGATCATTGTTCTCAAGTTCCTTACAATGTACATTATTTGATACCTCTCTACACATGAGAGGAGAAAGAGTTTTGTCTTCGTTGATTAAAATATTAACGGATAAGTTGGCATCGGTTCCATGTATATCTCAAATCCACTAAATTAAACCTTAGAGGCATCGACACGGGTGGCCCCAATGACATCAATCATGTGTGTTTCGTCGTTGACCGTGATGACCTTGTCATTGGAGATAAATCTTAGTTTTTGTTATAGCGTAGAGGCTAAAGCCTTAGATTGATAGAACTAACCATGGTCTTCCTAGAATCAGATTATATGAGGGTTGCATGTTGATAACACAAAAGTAAACTTGAAAGGGTACGCCAACAACTCAAATGGTACATTTGAGACAACTCATTATCTCTTATCGAGAGTCGACAAAACCCTTGAGACATAGGTCAGATGGTAAGATATTGTCTCTAGATACGTTTTTTCTCTCAAGAGTCTTCGAAGGACATATGTATAGAGCGGATTCATTGTCTATTATGACCAACAAGATGGTTTTCCCCTCCACTTTCACATAAATGTGGAGGGCTTTAGCGTGGTCTGCTCAACCATTGGAAGATCTTTATCTTCAAAACTGATCATATTATGCTGCGAACTAGCAAATATGATTCATACTTGTTCTTCTGGAGTAGTGTTGGTAGGGACATTAACCTTGCTTAATTTGTTGAGGACAACTTTCCTATGCTCGATAGAGTACATTAGGATTTACCAGATAGAAATCTTAGTGCTCGTCCATCTGAGTTAACTCAAGAGACTATATCCTAGGTTGATAGCTCTAGGCTCGTCTTTCTTTATTCTCCATAAAGTCGGTTGGGAAGTTGAGGGAACATTGGTTGTCGTGGTTTTCATAAAACTTGGTTGGAAATCAGTTCCACCATGAGTTGCAGCAATATCTATCAGGGAATGGACTTGGGCGATCATTCATGACTCATCTTTTATCCACCATTTGGAAGTTTTACCAAGATGGGCTTTGGACTTCATCTTAGGTCAAGGTCAATTATGTTGACCTCTAGCTCAGTATCATGAATCAGATCGAACAACGTATCAGTGTTTAGTATCATATCTTTGGTTGTTATCATACTGACTTGGTGGTTCGGTAGCGAATTCTTATCTATTTTGGGCTTCACGATAACGTTCTAATCGATCAATTCCTTAAATAGATATTTGAGGGCACTACAACTATCAGTACTATTCCCCTTTTCGTTGTGATAATTGTACTAGGCATTCTCATACTTTCCTAAGAGTGACATGTCCTCTCTTAGGGGAAAGGGTTTTTTTTTAGATTCTTTTGAAGAATTTTCATGAACTGACTTAAAGGTATACTTAGGTCATCAAAGAATCTAAGGGTTCTAAATGCCTTTAGAGTTGCAGGTTTTGTAGGGATTTATGTACATTTCTTAGCATGTGGAGGCATATTAGGGTTCGTCTTTAAGGGGAACGTTCCTGTCAGGCGGTTGTTACCTAGTGTACTTCTATCTTTTCCTTTTTAGGTAAGCAAGTCAAATGTTGATGAACATTAACTATGTTTCCCTCTTTTGTCATTTTTTCGATTGCGTCATCATGATTGTTTCCGGTTTTCAACATCTTTTACATGTTCTAGAAAGTTTTTACGGTGAATCCTTCAGAATATCGACCATTAACACTTTCTAGAATCATATCAATTTGTCGTTGTTCACTCGAGTGAGAATCAATTTCTTCGGCAACATCCTTCCATCTTTCTATGAAGACTGAGAATTTTTCTTTTTCTCCTTGATTGATGTTCTTTAGACTTTTCCTTGGTCGCTCCGAATTATGATGCATGGAGAAGCATTCAATGAACAACACGGACAGTTCCTCGTTAGTTTGTAAATATGCTACATTTTTTATACTAGCGTAGAGAGGCATCGTTGAGATATTAGGGAAATAAGTGGAGAACCATTGGCGCTCCAAGTCACAATAGAGTCATTGAGGAGGTGAACATTTTGAAAAAGTCAGACGAATCGCTTTTTCTAATGGATTTAGATATGGGTGGTAGCTTGATGCCCAGTGGAATGACTACTTTTTTCAGCAGTTTTCATGTCATATTTTTAATCGTAGTGTTCATCAATACTTTTTTCATTAGTCATCTTGTTCAGTTGGGCTTGCATTTTTACATGCATGGCTCGAACTTGAGCTAGTTGGCATTCGTATTCCGTAGAAGGTAGTTGTTCAACCACCGCAATAGGTCTCCCATGGGGTTGAGTTCATCCTCGTGTGTCCTGAGGTGTGCATGTGTGGTCTGGTCAAAATCTTTTTTGGAGGCTTCATAGTATGAGTCTTCCTCCTAAGTTCAAGAACCAATACGATTAGGATTGATATGGGTAAATATACTCAGTATAGGCTGGGTAGGAAATCGAGAGAAAAAAGTTATATTTTGGAATGTAGACGGTATTTGCTGATTAGTTATGGAACTCGTGATCAGTACAAGTTGTTTCGTCATTTCTCTAAATTTTGTTGCAAAGACCGTTTTAGGTGTCGTTTCCTCATCCATCTCGTGGAAGATCTAGCATCTAGTTTTAAGATCTCACTTTCTTGAGGCTATATAGGCTGTTGCAATCATGGACTATAGCAAAGAGAAATAGGGGATGATGTGTAGTTGTAACATAAGTACAATGCAACGCATATGCATGTAAAATAAATCATAGGGAATGAACATCTCCTTGTGATTCAGAAGTTAAAGACATACGAGTTATTAAACAAAAAAACACCCATCACTTCATTACATTCATATCTCTAGTTGGTATTCATAGAGATAGTTAGACGAAAAGAAAAGTGACGACAAAGGCTATAGGTTTTAAGTCCTACTATTGCCCATTCTTACACTTGAAGTTTATTCCTCTTCGTTCTTCTTGGACTACTGGTATTCTTATAGAATAATTGTTATGTAATTCTTCCGCGCCTTTGGGATGCCCATTTTGGAGGCATTGTGCCACTTTTTCAGGTAACTAACATAGGACTTTTGATCAATTGACTTGTTTATGGTGATGAAATTCCCCGTATAAGGAGGCATAAAGTCACGACCAAATTACTTAAACAGATCGTGGGTGTAATAAGAAGTGACCCACTCCAAACTCATGAGTGTGATCATCAGATCATCATCCATCATGTAAGCCGTCTTTTTAATGGGATACCACATGAGTAATTCCCTAATTTCATCAACATGGTCTACGAGGCCTTCCTCATTATTCGGTATTGAAGAGTAGGGGTCATGATGTATTTAGGGCATACTAACATAAGACATCCGAGTTTATTGAGTAACCAAATGTAGAAAACTAGAGGTGAGCTTCTTTTGCTCATTGTGGAAGTTATATATGACTCATTTAAACTCATTAGCGTCTCAGCTAGAATGATATATGAGAGGTATTTGTTTCCCCTACGCATGTGGTATGCTACTTCCAGGATTTTGGAGGATGGCTTGTCGTCCACTAGAGCCAAGAAGAACTGATCTAGTAAGACTATTACTATCATCATGGAGGATCACAAGGTCAAAGGGATTTCTCCATTCCTGACTTCCAACTTTGTTCATTTTTAGAAGTCATTATGAGCTTTCTTGAGGACAGTCTCGGATGTCGTCTTGGTGTATCTGTATTCCTCTTGTAAAGGCTTAAGATGTAGAATAATTTTATTGTTCATCATTAGTAAAGCTCGAAAATCCTCTATGTTTTGGCACATTTACATTTCTCCCATAAAGTACACTCTCCCTATAGGGTTCCATCTTCTTTGTATTTGTATCATGAAGGTTTTGTTTATTTTGAAGTTAATAAACCTCATGATGGGATTCAATCCATAAACTATGTGGTTCTACTCATTCTTGTAGAAGTTGTTGGTCTGAGGGATCAGGGAGATATTACTCAGCATGGACATCGTTTGAGATTCGAAGTTCAGAACATTTTACAAACATGCGTTTTTTTTAACAAGGAAACATTCTTGAGATGTTCATTTAGACTAAAGATGCATACACATAATTCATATATAATAGTCGCATAAAGGTTGTAGTGACGAGCTTTAGTTGTTTGGGTACGACAAACAATCATCTTGGAGACTCCAAGTTTGTTTATGCTAAGAAGAATCATAAGATAGTTTCATTCACCAATAGTAGAGGAGGTAATCCACCGTCAAAACTAGGGAATATCAACTCAATCGTAAATTTTCCCCCACCTCCATAATGCATACGTCCTATTGTACGGCTCATCGCCAAGGGGGGGGGGGCGATCCCATGCATTCTAGTTTTTCCTTTCACAACATCACTTAATTTATAACAAGTTATCGTTTATCATCAACGATCTTTGCACATAATTGTAGAAGTACTGACTACAATCGTGTACTTCTAAAAGCAATGTTAGGGTTATGTATATTTCTAGGCCTATGCATTTATTAAGTTCAAGGAATATGCATCTACTAGGTGTTGTACCTTTGAGATTTGCCTATTAAGTTGAAAACGTGATACAAACATTTTTTCAAAAGCCAAGTTTATATTTTCGAGTTAAACAATTTTCAAGTTTATATTTTCGAGGTTCAAAAACTTTCATCCTTAGTTTGTGTGTCAAGAATATTTTATAAAATTATTATTTTAAAAGATTTTATGAGAATTTCCTGACCTTTTAAAATTAATTAATTTATGATCAAATTTTAAATAATCTTTGAGATTTAAAATAATCAAATTAAACTTTGATTTTTTGAAATCTGTATTTAAATTAATTAAAAATTATTTATTTGATAAAGAGTCGCATTTTTAGTTTAAAATCAATACAAAATATATGTATACAAACATATTTAACTAAAGTTTCTTTTTGGTTCGTAGTTTGGTGATACTCGGGAAAAAGATTTTGCGCTATATATTATGTACCCGTTAAAAAATGGTATATATTTTATAAAATATTGGCTTTTAGAAATTGGTTGTATAACTTTTTATTTTAACTAATTATTCTTTCGGTCCTAGGCATTCACATATTTTTGCGTATTTAAATTGTAACACAAATATTTAAATTATGGTACTTGTAGTTGATAATGATGACTAAAGAGAAATGTATTGTGATTTTAAGAACACTGGAAATATTTGTGAATGCCTAGATTAGAGCCTTAAGGCTTTTCACGAAAATTCCAAAAATCTAGAAACTTTGAAGCTTTAATGGACGATTTCTGAAAACATTTGATTGAGGGCTTGAAAGTGGATCTCTTGCATTTAGTTTGTTCAAAGGAGTGTATTATAGCCTCCCGAAGTCAATTTGTGAGACAAGTGGATTGGATTTAGTCAAAAGCCATAATAGCGTTTTAGTTGTTCTTGATCCAACTTGCCCAATCAAGCCATGATGAGGCCTATGATTGTAGGAGAAATAATCACTGTGGTAGGGTGATCATTTCAGCTTTTGATCTAGTCGTTTTGGTGGACTATCGATAAAGTTCCATCCACTAGTAAAAAAATGATTATTAAGGAGAGCAAAAACTCTCAGAGAAAACCCAAATGCCTTCGGTGATAGTCTTCACTGTGGGCGATAAATGCTCTCAAAGCGTCTCGGTGATACAGCCTCTCGGAGATAAGTATTTGCGAGGAAAATCAAATGCCCTTGGTGAAAATAAGAGAGTATTTGTGAGGGAAATCAAAGGCCCTTGGTGAAAAGAAGAGAGTATTTGCGAGGGCAATCAAAGGCCCTCGGTGAAAAGAAGAAAGTATTTTTGCGAGCAATCAAAGGCTCTTGGTGAAGATTGTATATTTTTACCAAGTGAAGAAGCCTTATTGCTCTCGGCTATAATGATTTTTTTTGAAATAAAACTATTGTAAACTGAATAATTACCTATTTAAACCAATCAATTTCAGACAGAAATCATATATAAATTAAAAATACAGAATTTCATATACCATATCCCAAAAATAAAATCATCTAATTAACCTAAATCTCAATTCATCCAAGAAAAACAATTATCTAATAAACCAAAATCTCAATCATTTAATATATCGATCAAAGTATTAAAATATAAAAGCAAGTCTAAATAATATATCATATATAGACTGATCCAGAGGTGGAGGATATCTCGCCATAAACGTCGCCAGCTAGTTTTGGAATTCTTCTCTTTGTCTTGTCATTTGTCTTTGTGTCTTAAGTACTAGAGACTCCAACTGTTCTCTTTTCGAAGTCAATCATGTATCAATCTAAAGACGTACCTAAAATCACACAGTTAGAATTTGGACAGTTTGATAGCTTCGGTCCTCTTGAATTCAAATCTGTTTGAACTCAAGGAACACCACTTTAATGAAAGATCGACGGCTGAAGTGGATCTAGAAAAATCATTCATATCAAAAATCAAGTTATGACAACTAAAAAGTTATTTTCAGACTATAAGAGTTATTTTCATTGAATAATAGTTAGTTATTTGCAAATTTGCTGAAGTTATATTCATGTAACATTGTAACCTTATTACTGTGTATACTCTTTATTACCAGAAAGTAGCCCTAATCAAAGTCTATTGCTCAATTTATTTGTTGGTAACATGTTTTTGCAAATAAGAATGGACAGTAAGATAACAAACATAAATATGGGCTCTGAAAAAAACAAACTAGCAAGAAGGAAAATCTTTCCACCGATATATTCTTGCTTTTGGAACCGTTATCGTTTGACCATTTTCCTTCTTTAGTAGAACCTGTCATTTGATAAAATGTTAAGCTATTCTCAACACATTGTATGACTAAATTTAGTTTCAAACAGTAAGTTTTTCAAAATGGGACCAATGTTGCATATAAGTTGATAACAAGAAAGTCTAATAAAACATGAAAGATCATGAATAAATAGTATACTTGTGGCGCTCACAAAAGTGAAGGGTCATCTCTCCAACTGCCGCTCCACAAACAATAACTTTAGCACCTACCTCATCAACTCCTTTGATTAACTCCTCAACTCTAGATTTCTCTGTTTTTGGATAATTTTCTAGCTGAAGAATATCACATTATAAAAATCATGTTATCAATGAACTATAGCACAAATCAATTCTAATAGAAGTAAGATATTTGTATTAAATTTAGAAGGAAAGTGATTAAGGAAATAATATATTTTGGTATCCAATTTTTTTTATGTTGTTAGTGATCTGAAAAATCTACATTTGTAATGTTTGAAAAAATCACAATAATCTAATCATGATAAAGTATTTGATTATGACGAATAAAAAATATCTATACAAAATGAAACAAAAAATTACCATATGATGTTGAAAATAATTTGTATACATAATGAAGCAACAAAATTCATACTGTAATATGGATCATAATCTAAAAATAACTAATCATCCCAGAAAAAAATAATTATATCAAACAAAAATAAAATCACTTTCAACTTTAAGTTTGACGATTGAATGTTGGGAAAAAAATATATCGAACAAAAAAAATTTACTTTCAATTTTAACTTTAATGATTTTCCAATGAAATCGTGATTGTGACAATACGAAGGACTTGCATAAAAAGTTGAACTATGTATTAATGCATAACAACAGTTAGCAAGCAAATGTTCATCTTTGCCTTTTCCACTTTCTTTATAGTTCCAACAAAATCATTCTTTAAAATCATACCTCGAACAATAGTCGAATTGTTCAACCCTCCACCCAATAGTTTTGCCACGCGGACATTATCCACAATAAAGTTGGCAGGATTTTGGGGACAGACTTGTATACATGCCTAAAAGCAAAATCATATCAATAATAAATATTTAGAGAAAATAAAATATGGAGTCCTAAATGAAATCTGGAAGAGAAGTTACATCAACAATTAAAGAACATAAGACATCCTCTTGTCCATATTTCTTGCTTGCAACAGCCGCTTTCATTCGTCTAATAACTTCATCCTTACTCCTCACATCCATAACTTCATATTCCTTCTCAACCAGCTCATTCAAGATTAGTACTTAGCAGAAAAAGCTCATTTTGTAACAAACAAACCTTGGCAATGGCCTTTATATACCCAGTAATGATCTCGCTTGGATGCAGTCCCATCCTAATTAGCTCTTATGCACCTTGAAGCAGCTCCTCCACAAACGAAACTGTGAGGTTCGCACCATCTCCTTTTTCCTCTTGTTGAGCCTTACCTGCTAAAACTAAAAGTTGATACCATCAATAGAAGCCCAATATAATCTGCTTCCATTTCCATCCTGAAAACCATAACCATTTTTATCATCATATTCCTTTTACAATTCTAGAGATATTCCCAGAAAATTTAGATAAAAAAAAACAAGAGAAAACTCAAACTTTGAACGAAAAGGGTAGCATGATGTCTATATACCTTCGTGAAAAAGGTATATGTAGGAAGAGCGTAGACATGGTATAACAATATCATGCATGACAAACTGGTAAAGAATTAACTACAGGATAGAAAACGAAAGATTTTTTGTAATCCCTTCTGCAGCATGTCGAGCCATTGCATGAGATACCTAGACAATAAAAATAAACACAACACCAACAAATAGTACAATCAAATTGCATAAACATTTCCATATCCAGTTCATATATAATACCTCATGAACAATAATTAATGCAATCTCTGACTGTTTTAAAATGCTTAAGCAAACCGGTGAACACCACAATCTTGCCACCAAGCAAACACAAAGCATTCACAACATATTCATTCACCACTAGAATCTCCCAATTTGGTCCCTCCAAATGTTTCGTAGAATCCTGAGCCCCTCTTTCTCCCCCTTCTTCCGGCTCTCTTGAACCCACGTATCATCAAGAACTACGTCCTACTTCCCCCATTTCCCCTCCTCGGGATTCTAAGTCAACATGGTTATGGTATCATTTCCATCTGTAGGCTCCTGAATCCCACGAATATCACATGTGTATCTAAGATCACTCCAAACCTATTCATGACTCAAACCTCTCTCCAACGCTTTTATGATATTTTTAAAGATCAATCAAATGTGAACACTATCAGGGTGAATCACCGGCAATATTTTCCCCTTGAATGATCCCTTCATCTACTCAAATTTTCTCTCTCCAGTTCCTTAGATAGGAGAATGAAATGCCTTTGCTTCGTTTAAGGCACGTATTCCAAATTCCCAAAATAGACTGTGATTACTATTCTGGTGCCAACCACCACGATAAGCTCTTCTACACCTTGAAGCAGCTCCCCCACAAACGAATCTGTGAGGTTCGCACCATCTCCTATTTCCACTTGTTGAGCCTTACCTTCTAAAACTAAAAGCTTGGCAGCAGGATGCCGAACCTCGAGCTCACTTACAATGGTAGCTGCATCATTAGTCACAAAAAGATTGTCTAGATGGTTGATAACCATCTTGTTCATGCCTGATATTTGAAAAAAAAGTATCAGATCCCAGTGTTCTCATAAGACAATAACAAGTGAAAGAAGATACGAATCATTTAGGCTGAGAATTGAGGTTTCTTATCTTACTGAGAATAAGAATGGATCTTACTGATCTTCTTCATCCATGCAATCTTCGAGAGGAAGAGAATGGAGCGCTAGGGAGAGGAGAGGAGCGGCCGAGATGAAGAGAAGAAAAAAGAGAAGTTTTAGATAAATTAGATATTTAATTAATAAGTAATTAACTATCTAAAGAATTTAACCAAACTCACCGCTTGTGTAGGAAAAGTCGGAAGTGGTCATACTTTCAATTTGACTGGTCATACTCATGTAGAAGAGGCACAAACCGGAACTCCCTAATTAATCTATCTTCTCAGCAATAGTCTTAGTAGAAGATCGGTTCGGCTTATATCCTAAGAATCGGTGAAACCCTCTTTCTTAGAGATCGGTCGCTACTCTTCGGTAGTAAGACCGGTCAACCGATATTGAAACAGCAAACCGATACGAAGTCCGGTCGGCTCAAATTATTAGCTCAATCCTATGTGATCGTACAAATTAACGGGAAGTATAACAGATCAAATCAAGGATATGGAACTACTGGAAGTTTCCATTTTGATGAAATAGGTTCACTTTGGGAATAGGCAGAAAAAATTTTCAAATATACAGACTGTGTTATTTCCTCTTTGATACAAGTTTGTTGATAGACTGCAGACTGTAGAAGACTACCAAGTGATCAGATATACCTATTTTGGTATAAGTCCAAATGCAGCCTCCAAGGAGAATGTACCTATAAAAATTGCCCAACTATTAAACTCAATAGAAGAAAATTCACCGGCTGTATTGTTTATTGGGAAGCATCAACCGCATTTAATGTTATGCAGCCCTTTTTGACCAACAAATCAGATTCAAGGATTACTATGCAGGCATCTGTTGCAAGAGAAATATGACCGTTGTCATATTTCCACTATTTAAAGGAAGGCTGGAGAAGAACAAAAAGCAGCTACGAGAGACACAAACAACAACTTAACAAGTTAAAAATTTACGCCTATTGTTCTGATATTACAATCTATCCAAAAGTGTAAAAGTGTATTACAATTCTATTCATTCTTTGTAAGAGTTGTAAGTAAATAACGAGCAGTAAATAAGTCTCGGTTATTTGACATATTGTAAGGTGTGATTGCATATTCTTAGTGAATATCCTTCTCAAGGTTTGAAAAGAAGAGGTGACGTAGGAGTTTCATCTCCGAACATCCATAAATCTTGTGTTGTGTTCTTTCTCTATTCCATTCATCCTTGTCATCCAATCCGTGTGTGTTGCTTGAATTTGAAACAAACTACTTCCGCACTTGAACTCGGTTCAAGAGTTTGTGACAACTTGTGTAGTGTTGAGACCGATATTAATCTTTAATCGGATTAGTATCAACCGTTGTGTGTGTGTAAGCGTTCTCCTTTACCTGGACCCCGTTCCTATATCGGCGATCCTGATCCTATCAAGAAGTGAATGCGGTTAGGAAAAAATAGGATCTTCTCTCTAAGAGCGTTATCGGGAGCTCTCGGTGATTATATTAAATGAATATTTCCGAAGGTGATATGCACTTTCTTTCCTTAAAAATATTTCGTCACCAAGAGTATTAGTGTTATGTCAAATTATTTTGACTATGTGTTGAAATAATTTAACCATTGAGATTTTGATGATGAAATGACTTATAAGTTTTGATGCAGGTGTATTGAAACATTATTTTATAAGACTTGGTTCTAATTATGATCATTAGACCGATTTTGGCAATTAAATGCATAGAATTAGACGTACAGTCTAACTCATCGGAGTTAGACGTGTAGTCTAATGAATGCATAGAATTAGACGTACAGTCTAACTCATTGGAGTTAGACGTGTAGTCTAATGAATGCATAGAATTAGACGTACAGTCTAACTCATTGGAGTTAGACGTGTAGTCTAATGTACACGGAATTAGACGTCAGTCTAATATATTCGAAATTAGACGTACAGTCTAACTAATCGGAGTTAGACGTGTAGTCTAATAGACTTGTAATTAGACGGATGGTCTAATAGATATTCAGAATTATATGTACAGTCTAACTCATCGTAGTTAGACGTGTAGTCTAATAGACTTGCAATTAGATGGATAGTCTAATTTATGCGGAATTAGACGTGTAGTCTAACTCAGTGGAGTTAGATGTGCAGTCTAATGGAAAGTGAAAGTTAGATGTGAGTCTAACTCCTTCAGATAAGTCTGAGGTAGAACCGGAATTAGACGTGCAAGTCTAACTCAGTGGAGTTAGGCGTGCAGTCTAATGGTTATTGGATAATTAGACGCGTGGTCTAATTAGTGAAAGTTAGACGTGAGTCTAACTCCTTCAGACAAGTCTGAGGTAGAACCGGAATTAGACGTGCAAGTCTAACTCAGTGGAGTTAGACGTGCAGTCTAATGGTTATTGGATAACTAGACGCGTAGTCTAATTACTAAAAGTTAAACGTGAGTCTAACTCCTTCAGACAAGTCTGAGGTAGAACCGGAATTAGACGTGCAAGTCTAACTCAGTGGAGTTAGATGTGCAGTCTAATGGTTATTGGATAATTAGACGTGAGTCTAATTCTATTTGACCAGGCGGTCTAATAGACGTTACTATTGGAAGGAGATGTTTTATTCATTAGACTGATTTTCACAATCTGTTTAACTGAAATATTTCTAATGCTCAGTTTAAGCAGTATGCTTGAAGCTAGCATTTTACCTACCCACGTGCTATAGTTGTACCCTACTCCTGCTCCACTTTCTAGTGAAGATTAGTACAACAGTTATATGCAACCAACCAAGGAATGCCACATAAGAGAATTTTCCTCACATTACTTACTTTGCAGGTACATCCTTGATGGAATATTCGGCGCACTACCAGTGTTGTACGGCCACAATCCTTGTGCTCAAATCCTGTTGTGTACAATGGAGGCTTTCCAATGGAAGAGTGCCACGTATCATTCTTAAAGATTCGACCGTTAGCTCATGCTTAGTATTTAACAAATCTCAAGGACAACGGACAATCTGCCTAACGAACAAGCATCATACAACGAACAAGCAATCTGATTTTGCAGAGATAGAAACTACTCAATCATCTTGCTTACTGAATTTATACTGTGAAGCTGCTTTCTGATTGTACTGCGTGTGAATCAAGAGAGAGCTAGAATCAAAACATCTTTAGCTGATTGATATTCTTCATCTTGTAATTGAAGAGAAAGTGTTCTGTTCAATAGTGAACTAAGTGTGTGTATACTGTATTTGATTCGAATCATATACTAGTGAAGCCTTCCGGTAGTTGAAGAAGGGGTGACGTAGGAGAGTTTATCCGAACATCCATAAACAACTGTTGTATTCTTCATTTCTGTCATCTTTTCATATTTCATCTTATGCTTCAAACCCAAGTAAACAATTCCTCCTTGAATCTGTTTCAAGTGTTTACAAGTGTTTGCGTAGAATAGAAAGCGAATTAAATCCCTAACAGGATTTCTTTCAAACCGTTTTTCATAAGCCTTCATCCTTAGCTAGACCCCAGTCTCTATCGATAAAGCCGATCCTATCAATTAGTTTGCCCTCATAAATAATATTTCTTGGCTGTGAGAGCGACAATTTTCTCTCGGTATAAGTAATACCACGGAGAATATTATTTTTCCCTCGGAGATTATTCATGGTAATGATACTTCTTTTACTAGTGATCTTAAACAAATCAATGATGGGATCCGACCTTATCATGTTCGTCTTCGCGAGGAAGAAGACAAATTAGGCGTGAAACGATGCCGTTTTGAGCATAAATCTAAACGTGGGATGCTCCGTTGGCATTTAGTGTGGGTTGTCTACGATTGTGCATTTTGTCGCGTTTTGGAAAATGGTGTTGAGGCGTGCGTTCGTTGATCACGTGCTTCGTGAGCGCGCATCTCCTTTATAACAACGGACGAAACAGATGGTTATTGAGCATTGGATGAAAATACAGCACTCATCTAATGTTTGTAGTTCTTGCTGTAGCGATTCTTCTGAATGTTAGTCACATAAGATCACCCTTTATTTTGAATTTAAGAGTTTGTTTGAAATTGATTTTTTTATCTTTTGGCCTTGTTTTTAATCTTAAAAATATATAAAATACTTTTAATAAACGTGACAAATATTTTTCCAAATTATTTTGATTTTTTGTATATTTTTGGATTTAATAAATAACTTATTTGGGATTGATACAACATTCATCCTAAATTATTTATTTTAATTCCCTTTAATTTTTATAAAATTAATTTGAAATAAAAAGAGTACCACATTTATCCAAATTATTTTATTTATTTTTCTTGACCATTACATTTAATTAATTATGATTTAATTATCACAATAATTAATCTAATTAATTATTTAACTATATTTTTGCCTTCATTTTAATTATTTTAATTTTATTTATTAAAAAATAATCAAAATAATTATTTAAAAATTTTTAAATTGGGTATGTAAAATTGTAGTTCTTACAATATTATATGGTATACTTTAAAATGGATACATCCATTTATAATGAACATGGCCTCCAACTTTGGCTTCATAAGGAAGATCCATCAAAATATCGAGTTTGTTTATCGTTTCTAGGATAATCTAAATTGGAAGACCATTCTTAAGAGGAATGACATCTTAATTGAATATGTTCTTAATAAAAAATAGTGTTGGAAAGATTTCAGATGGTGATTCCAAAATTTAAGAGGCTATTACGATCGATTTGAGAGATTTTTCAGCTGAATATATACCACTGTCGAAGAAAATCAATGTGTTGTTGAAGAAGAAATCGTTGATAACGTGACCCTAGCGGAAAATCAACAAACACCAGTTATATAGTTAAGAAGGTCGTCAAAAAATCAAAAACCTGTTGAGGGTGGTCCCATCTTTAAACTATATTTTGTTGAAAGATAAATTCGAATCCTACAAAGAAGCAATACAATGTGATGAATTAGTTAACTGAGACTTTGCGATGAAAAATCAGATTAAGACTTCGACGTCAAATCAGACTTAGCAGCTCAACGAGTTATCATAAGAAAAAGAAAGCACTTTCGAACAAATATATCTTCAAGATTAAAGAAGAAAATCATAAAAGAATATTGTACAAGGCAAGGTTAGTTGTGGAATTATTTTAATATAAGAAAGGTATTTACTACAATGAGGTTTTTTCTCTAGTGGTCAAATTGATGTTAATCAGAACTATTTTGGGTTTGGTTGTGAACGAAGACCTTCATCTTCAACAAATTGATGTTTAAACCGCTTTTCTTCACGGTGATTTTGATGAAGAGATATACATGCAACAATCACAAGGTTTTAATGTAAAAGGAAAAGTTGGAGTTCTTTGTAAGCTTTAGAAGAGTCTTCATGGTTTGAAACAAGCTTAAAGACAATTGTATATGAAATTCGATAACTTCTTTAAAAGTAACAACTTCATGATTTGATAAATAATATATTGTTTTCTCCTCTACGTTGTTGACATGTTGATTACTAGAGAAAGTTTATATAAGATTAACAAGTTAAAGAAAGAGTTTTCTAAAAGGTTTGCAATGAAAGATTTGGGTGCTGCAAAATAAATTCTTAAGATGAGGATCTTTAGAGATAAAAAGGTTCTCAAACTTTCACAATAAGATATGTGAAGAATGTTTTTAGCGTGTTCAATTTTTAAGATGCAAAACTTCCTACTACCCCCTTAGCTAGTCACTTTAGACTATTCAAAGATTAGTTGCCTTCAATAGAGAATAGTAAACATTACATGGTTATCGTTCTGTATGCCTCTATCATTAGTTGTATTACGTATTAGATGGTTTGTACATGACCAAACATAGCACATGTAGTGGGAGTTGTTAGCTGATTTATGAGCAACCTTGATAGACAACATTATGAAGCATTAAAGTGGATATCTATACTTTAGAGGATGTATGAGTCTCGTTTTGTGATTTTAAAAGTTCAACATGGGTTTGGAAAGATATATTGATATTGAAAATGGTAGTGATGTTAAGAGTAGAAACAACACACAATTTAGGAGGTACTGCAATTAGTTAGGTGTGTAGAAGATTTTTGCTCTTTTTAGTTGTGAGGCATATTATGTTGTTGTGAAATAGGCTGCTAAGGATATGATATGCTTACGATTTTTTTTGCGTGAACTTGGTCAAGACTACGAGATAAGTGTGTTGTGATGTGACAATCAGAGTATCATTCATTTGATAAAGAATCAACTTATCATGGAAGGACGAATCATATACAAGTTCGTTATTATTTCATTCAATCAGTTTTAGAAGATAGAGTGTTAGCATTTAAGAAGATTCTCGCGAGTGTGAATCCAACTAATATGCTAACGAAAAATGTAAAAATAAGAATGTAAAGTTGTGCACAACTTTAGTTGGTATTCTTAGTTAAGACACCGGATAAAGAAATGCTACTAATTGAGAGATGATGAAGTTAGTCTTAGAGTGAAAGTTTGTTGAGTTGTGGAGCCTACACTTGTAATAAACTATATAAAAGTTAATTATAATCACGAGTTATTTAGGTTTTTTTACCTTAATATTTAGCCTTAAATATGTTGTTGTTAAATGTTTTAAGTGTATGACATAATTTTAGAGAGATAAACAATGTGAGACTATAACTCTGTATTCATTCTTATTCATATTGAAATTAGTTGTCGGTTAAAGTGGAAGTAGCTTTTTTTTTAGTGAATCACTATATATTCGTGTCTTCGTGTCTTTTTGTATTCTTATTTCTTTCATTTTTATAGATTGTTTCAAACTTGGATTTCGGCACTCGAACCTTTACAAACTCTAAATTAATTGACACGTCGGACATTCACATCAACAACACACGCATTGTGACCACTCTACTAAGGAAGGTGAGAAGATATTTCACTTGGGTCACCGATGACATTGCTACTAGAAAAGCTTTGACTAATTACGTCTCTGGAATGATTACAATAATCTTGCATATTACATTTCTGATGTGGTCAAATTTTAATTTTCATTATTTCATAACTAGAACTTGCTTAAGTGAATATAATTTAGTTTGGTTCATTAATGCATATTTGGTAAAGATTTTATCCAAATTTTAACAAATCAATAAATATGTGAAATATGTATTTGTAGATTCGAAGACATTTTTGGTAATTGATTGGCTATTTTATGGGAAATATGATTGATTTCTTCAGCATCATCTCTTTGATAGAAATTTCATAATTAGCTTCTTGTCCTAATTATTAATTTTAAAGCTGAGAAATTTCATTTTCTCCCTTTATCGCTTGATCAACTTGTTTACCAGAAAATCAAAACATTGTATCTCAAAACAAGTCATTATATTTTAAAATATTACCTAACTATATAAGTTTATTGATCAATTGCACGGAAAGTTCGAACTGTGTGCGATATCACTCTTTTATCGTTTAAGGTTGAAGGATGCGAGAATTGAGGACCAAAAATACCCATAATTAAATTTATTTATGTTTCTCATTCATGTGTAATTTAGAGTTTTCTTCCTAACATAATCTCAATTGCAAACAAGTGTATTTAAGTCATATTTGATTTAGTACTTTTTATTTACTGCATAGATGATAAATTGATAAAATAAAGAAAGTGTTAACTTGTCATTATATTTCAAGTAACATAAATTTATAAAGAATTAGTTGAAACAAATTATGTATTAATTAATTAATTGTGATGAGTAATTAATTGAATTTTTTAAAAAATTATAATAAATCAATCAAAGTAAAATAAATGACTATTGAGATATTTCAAATTTTAATTATAAAATAAAAAATTACTTGAATAAGATCAATTAAAATAGTCAAAGTATTTTAATATAACTCTACCAAGGTAATCTAGTAGTAAGAATTGTCTTAAGAGATCAAAAGTCACAATTTCATTAAAAACACTTAAATTTTAATAGGAGACCAAGGTAGAGTATCATATTAATTCTCCTTTAATTTTTTTTAAAAATATTTATATATATATATATATAATAAATATAATATGTTTAATAGTATTTCATTGCTAACTTGTTAGGTGACTTTAGTTTATTCAAATGTTGTAAAATAAAATCTAATGTTACGCTAAATATATTTATTAAAATAATAGTTTTACTAAAAACTAAAATTGAGTTTTTCAAACATTTTTTTTATCACTTATATAGTTGTTAAATTGATAACTACTCTTTATAACATTTTATTTTTCAATGAAATTTTAAATTATTAGAAAAAATATTTAAAATTTAATTCATATTAGTGTTGTCTTACAAATTTCAATATTTAATTTCTTATAAAATATTGCACATTGAATAATAAAACAATTTTCAAATTATAGGTATGGGTTTAGCTAGTAACACTTTTAAAAAAAATAAATTAATTGGGTACAAAAATTATTATAATGTTTCAATATTTTTTATTTACTTATAATTTTAAGTTACATTTATTCAAATTTTATATTATTTAATTTTTGGATGCAAATTTAAGTGATAAAACATTGATGTTTTTGTGCTAGTGAATTATGATAAATATTATTTACACAGTGACATAGGTATTTATTTTTCAAATAACCCAATTGAATCGAATGGACATGTAAAAAAAATATGGTTTTATATACTAAACATGTTTATCTGATAAAATAGTGTATTAAAAATAATTAAATTAATATTGGGAATATTTAAGAACTATTTCAAAACAAAACTTAATAAATAAATAAATTTAAAAATAAAACTTCAAGATTTTATATTATATAGCATATTAAATATTTGTAAGTATATTAAGAGTGTTAAATCAATCCACTAAATTGAAAAAATCGATCAAAAGGGAATAAAATGATGCCGTTTTAGACTTATTTTCTTATATTAATAAGAAATAACTTTAAAAAAAATATTTGAACTATGTTCATATTGTTAACTTATACTAATTAAATCAATTAATATATGTCTTAAATATTTTATTTTATTTTTATGTATTTAGTTTAAGTAGCATTGATTCCATACATTGACCTGAATAAAGATATAAATAAAATATTATTATTATTCAAAACAATATAAATAAATATCTATTTATTTATTTCAATATTTTAAATATATAATGTCTTATTTTGTTTATTCATAATAATAAATAAATTAATTAAAGTTTTTTAATTTTTTTTATAATTTATATATTTTTGAAATATATAAATTTATAGAAACATTATAAATTAAAATAATAATAATGATATATATATATATATATATATAAAGTAATCGAATACATATTTTAAGATTATTATAGTTTTTTATGTTTTTCGTGTATCCACGTGAATTTATCCTGAATCAACTTCCGTGGACGAACATTTAGGTTTTATCACCAATTTTGTGTTACTCAAGTCGACATTCCCAACATTCGATTACACTTTTTGACATACAATCTTACATTTCTTATCCTTAATATCTCTAACTAAGTACAAAAGACAATTTTTCTAATTTTGGCTCTAATATATTGAAAAGAGGAAGGATTGAGAGAGAAAATTTGCGAAAGAGAATTTTAGAAGGAATAACGTGGCGCAATCTGATTCATTGAAAAAATAATAAAAAAAAATTATTCTCTCTTCACCTTTTATCATTTTTCCAATCAGAGTGATATGGTGTAATATCATTCCCTATCCCAAATTCTCTGTCTCTATCACTCTTCATATTAAATTCATTTAGAAGAATTATGAAATTATTCTCTAGCTATGGATCATGTCAAAATAATATTTTCCTCCCATTACTAATTCTAAACTTTATCATCGGATATGTCTCCCCTCTATATTTTAATTTGTTTTTGAAAAATCATGTCATAATATTAGTTCATTCTTAATTTTAATTAGATATTAAAGTCTCTTTCTAGTGAGAGATTATTCTCCAATTACATATTACAATAACTTTAAGTAATTAAAATAATTTAAAACAAAATAACAACCTTATATAAAAATATTAAAAAGTTTAAATTTAATTACTACTAAAAACATCTTATCATTATTTTTTCAATAAATAAATTTTGAATTAAAAAAATATATATATATGAGACGACTTCTTATGAGCATTGATTTTTCTACTCTAAATTAATTAATATATCCTTTTATTTTTCTAATCCTGAACCTACTACCGTCAACATGTCTGCGGTCTTCTTTATTTTGTCCATGATGGATTTACTAATTTTCACTAATATATATAGATACATTAGTGGTAGTGGCGGACCTACTCCTGAAAAAAATATATAATAAAATTCGGTAACAGGACAAGATTGTAACATGACCCATAATGTCTTAATTATTTTTAATTTAATTTATTTGATCTTCCAATTCTCAACTCAAAAAAAAAAAATCCTTAATATACTATTTTTTCAATAGTTTTCGTTTAATTTTTCAAATTCACATAAACTTTAATTTCTGAATATGTTATACACATAAACCAATTATTATATATATATATATATAGAAACGAAAAGATTAATAATCCAAACTCTACAAAACTCAGAATCTGAAGAATCTAATTCAGATTCAATACCGAGTGATTCTGAAATAGATGACCTAGATAATGAAAACATTTCTGAATCAAGCTCGGAAGACTCTGAATGTGAGCCTTGCCGATCAGGATTAAGTTGTCCTAAAAAAGAAACAAATAACCTAGATCAAAATATTGACAAATCAGAATTATATAGAATTATATCTCAATTTTCAGATATGAAAGTTAATGTTTTAACATCAAATCATATTTTTGAATTACTAAAAGCCATCAAAGACCCAGAATTAAGAATGCAGATCATAGATCAGTTTAATTCTGAAGAAAGAAATTCATCCTCTAAATATGAAGAGCCAGAAGAAAAGAGGTTCAATTATAATAATCATAATAAATCTTACACTATGAGTGAAGTAATGAATCAACTTAGACACAAGATTCAAAACAAAGAAGAGAATACAACCCTCACAAATCTTTACAAAGAAATTAATAATTTAAAGGAAGAAATTAAGATATTAAAAAAGAAGAATATTATACAAGAGTCTAGAATAACTAAGCTTGAGGATAAACCTAACGAAAATAATCAATATGATGGCAACAAAGCAGAAATTGAAGAAAATATCTTCTTAGAAATTTTTTTATCCACAATAGAAAAGGTCAAATTCCAAAAATGGCACATAAAAATATCTCTCCTAATAGATAATCATTATACAAGGTCATTTATTGCTCTTGTTGATAGCGGAGCAGACTTAAATGTTATTCAGGAAGGACTAATCCCAACTAGGTATTTTTATAAAACAAGTCATACCCTATGGCATGCAGGGGATAAACTCCAAATCCAATATAAGCTTCCAAAAGCCTATATATGTACTGATAATAAATGCATTCCTCAAAGTTTTATACTTGCTAAAGATATATCAAATCAGGTCATACTTGGAACCCCATTTTTAAACACAATCTACCATATTAAGATGATTAATAATAAAGGTATTACATGAACTTTCCAGAAACATGATATTTTTCTAGAATTTATTGTGGAACCGTTTACTAAAATGTTACATAGTATATATGATAATATCAAAGCAAAACAAGATCAAATATACTTTCTAAAGCAAGAAATAAGTCTCATAACAATAGATGAACAACTAGAAAATCCTAAATTACAAGAAAAAATAGCTTTGCTAAAAGACCAACTTTCAATAGATATTTGTAATAAACATCCTAATGCATTCTGGGATAGAAAGAAACATATAGTTTCACTACCATATGAGGAATCTTTTAATGAAAAGAATATTCCTACAAAGGCAAGACCTTGTCAAATGAATTCAGAATATCTGGAATTATGCAAAAAGAAGATAGATGCACTATTGCAGAAGGGGTTAATAAGTCCATCACAATCACCCTGGTCATGTACCGCTTTCTATGTAAATAAACATTCAGAAGTCGAAAGAGGCGTGCCAAGGTTAGTAATAAACTATAGACCCCTAAATAAAGTATTAAAATGGATTAGGCACCCAATTCCTAATAAAAAGGATCTGTTAGATAGACTATATGATAGTTTAATATTTTCAAAGTTTGACTTAAAATCAGGATATTGGCAAATTCAGATTGAAAAATCTGACAGGTATAAAACAGCATTCAATGTCCCTATAGGACATTATGAATGGAATGTAATGCCTTTTGGATTAAAAAATGCTCCATCCGAATTTCAAAAAATTATTAATAATATCTTTAATCCTTATAGCACATTTATAATTGTTTACATTATGACATATTAGTTTATTCAAAAACAATTGAAACTCATTTTAAACATTTAAATATGTTCAAAACAATAATAACTCAAAATGGACTAGTAATTTCTAAACCAAAAATGGATCTTTTCAAAACAAGAATAAGGTTTTTAGGTCATATCATTGAAAAGGGAAATATTACTCCTATTAATAGAAACATAGAATTTGCGGAAAAATTCCCTAATATGATCACTGATAAAACACAGTTACAAAGATTTTTAGGCAGCCTAAATTATGTAGCTCCATACTATAAAAATCTAACAGAAGATACATCAATCTTATATGAAAGACTGAAGAAGAATCCAAAACCATGGTCAAACCATCATACAGAGACTATTAAAAGAATTAAAAATAAAGTAAAGGTACTTCCTTGTTTAATGATAAGTAACCCGAATTGGGAAAAGGTAATTGAGACTGATGCATCTGACATATGATTTGGAGGAATACTAACTCAATTAGATTCAGAAACAAAACAGGTTTATCTTGTCAGGTTCCATTCAGGGAGATGGAACAACTCTCAAAAGAATTATGCGACAGTCGCCAAAGAAATTCTGGCGATAGTCAAATGTGTTTTAAAATTCCAAGATGATTTATATAATCAAAAATTTATTATACGAACAGATTGCAATGCAACTAAATTCATGTTCCAGAAAGATTTTAAACATGATGTGTCAAAACAAATGTTCGCCAGATGGCAAGCTCATTTAGCCCCATTTGATTTTAAAATAACATACAAAAAAGGGATAGATAATAATCTTCATGATTTCTTGACCCGTGAATTTTTAAATTTACAGGAATGAACGGAAGGGGTTATGAATCTTTCTCTAATAGAGGAAGAGGATCCTCCTCTATCAGAGGAAGAGGTCGGGGCAGAGCACCAGAGATCATATCTCAGTATGGTAAATAAAAAATGATAGCAATGGATCTATCCCAAAGTACGGACAGTCAAAAAGACAATCCAACGTACGCCAGAATACTGGGAGATGAAGAATCAGAATCTAATAATATTGTTTATAAGAAACGAATATAAAGAAATTATATTTCTCCTAGAAGAAAAAGACCTCAAATGGAGGAGTGAGCCATGGACAATAATGCAAAGGTATTTGGATAATACATACACACCATCAAGGACTTACAAGACCCGAATGTTTTACGAACAAATACTTATTCAAAGTGGGTCATGTGAAATATCACATTTCTCTGGGGCAAACAAAGAAATTTATAATTTCAACAAAATAATAATAAAAAAGACAATTTCGTTGGAAGATTTGGGAATATCCTCAATGAAAGAAAGAAAATTATCGTTTAATAAAACGACAACAATCAAATTTAATTATTGGGATTATTGTGATGCCTTTACTAAGGCACTATATTATGAGAATAATAAATATAAACATTCCTGGTTCATCAAGGTATGTGCAAATGTCTATAGAGGAGATATTCCCCACTGGTTCATAGACTGGTTTACTGTTTTGGTCCTTGCCCAAAGATTTTACCAGAAGAAATCAAGGTCCTATTTGATAAATGGAGCGATGTATCTCCCCAGCTTCTGAAAAAACAAGAAGCTAATTTATATATTGAAGGAATAGCTTCATGTTTCTTTTTTACTGAATTTTCCATTCCATGGATCTGGAGATGGATTCCTGAATTTGGTTATACCAAAACAGGCATTCCCTGTCTGTTTAGGTCATCATTTTATAAATTTTGGGATAAAATGATGAGAATAGATCAGGAAACAAAGGAGCGATTCGGGAAGGAGACAATGGACCTCCTACACCAGCAAATAAGTATGTATGAAGAAAAACGACAAGTAGCGGAAGCACCGTCCCCGTTTGATTATATCTCCAAAAAATTTCGAATGAGGTCAGAGAACTTATCAAAGAGTCAGATGATATCTGCATATATTGAAGAAATAAAGAAAGACTTTATGTCTAAATTTGAAGATGATAATAAATCAAACAAATCAGATTCAACTATGGCATCCGATTATCTTCAAGACGCTCAAAGTGATGTCGCCATTGAAGACATTTTCGAAGCAATCAAAGACACCTTGGTTGAAAAAATTTCAAGAAAAGACGTTGGATCATCATCATCCAGCCAGTTCAAAATTTAAAGGGAAACAAGATCCGAAAGATGCGGAAAACACTTATCCCGGGAATCCCGGGAGGTACTGTTTACAGAAGAAGAAGACAAGATCCGTAATTTGCGGAAAAAGCTTATCCCGGGAATCCCGGGAGTCACTGTTCAAGTTTTTAACTTTTATTTAAATGTTTTACTATAAATAGTTGTTTATGTTGGGTTGGAAAGGGGAGGCGAAAACGACCCCTGAAGTCTGTATTGTACTCTCTCTCTCTCTATTGTACTCTCCATCACCATCACCCAGTTGTAATATATTTGAAGTATCATCAACAAAAGTTTGGAGGACAGTGTGTTTATCCTTCAAGTTCGGGTACGTTTCCAATCTTACTACGTATTTAATTATTTGTTTTAAATGTCAAGCCTAATAGGCTAATCAAATTAGGTGTTGATCATGACCACTAACTATCCTACCTAAAATAAAAAAAAAAGAAAAAAAAAAGAGTAATTAATAAAAAATTAAAGCTTATCTTAGAAGTTTGAATGGACATTTGGCATGGATTTGAAGTGTCGATCCCTTTTATAAAATGGTACTTTAATTTTGTGTTCCTGTTTAGTCCTATTTAGCCACGGTTTAGGCATGTTGGACATTATGGAACTTTAAATTAAAGTTAAGTATTATAATTGGTTGATAGGCATTTCTTTTTATCCTAAACACACCAGTTGTCCCTCGTCAGACTTTCTTTGTAAGTTCTAATTTTTATATCCGATCCTAAAAATAATACACACCAGTTGTCCCTCGTCAGACTTTCTTTGTAAGTTCTAATTTTTATATCCGATCCTAAAAATAATATATATATATATATATATATATATATATATATATATATATATATATATATATATATATATATATATATATATATATATATATATATATATATATATATATATATATATATATATATATATATATATATATATATATATATATATATATATGAGTAAAATATAATATTCTAGATTCTTATTAAAAAGTTGATATATCTTTTAAAAATTTTTATAGATAAAATTAAGAGTCTAATTTATATAAATTTTAAGTTAGTACACTTATAATTGTAATTTTACTATAATAAGATTCTACAAATTTATAATAATTATGATTTTACGAATTTATTCAAAACTGTGAATATTTTATATAAAAAATGTTACTATTTATTTAAAAAAATAAATTAATGTCATTAATTTTTTAAATATAACTTTTTTTATAGTATTATTTATTTATTATTAATTTTTTTTCTTTTGTTAATTTCATACTTACGTATTTTAATTTACTTTTTGAAAACTGTTAATGCATGAAAAAACTAAAGGTAAATTCTTAAACTAAATTCTCAATTCTACAAAACTATAATAACTCAAGGTTTTAAATAAAATTTCTATTTTAACTACCTTACTCACATTATTATTTTTAGAAAGTTTTCTCTAACAAGATTTAAAGTAATTCACATTATTCAGTCAGTTTTTGACAGAAACCTTTACTAGAATATCAAATGAAATCAACTTGAACTCAATTCCATAATTACCTTTATCTACGTATTGTTACTAGTGAGAAACATAGCATACACCAAAACTTAAATTTAAAAGATGTCAATTAAGGTATGAGTCTCACTCTTATAATTAGCTATCCCAATTTAAAACATCACATTATCTATCAGAGAATATGTCCATCAATTTTAGGTAATTACATTAATATATATATATAATGTTTGAACTACGTTCTTATTGTTAACTTATACTAATTAAATTAATTAATATTCTTCCTTATCTTTTATTTTTATTTTTTATTTTATGTATTTAACTCAACTATCATTGATTCCGTGCATTTTCACCGATAAAGATATTAACATAATATTATTATTATTCAAAACAATATAAACAAATATTATTTTTTTAATATTTTTAATTAATAATATATTAAATATACATAAATTATTTTCATTTTAAATTTTAGTTAATTCTAAAATATTATTTCAAGTAAATACTATCTTATTTTGTTTATTCATAATAATAATAAATAAATAAAATTGATATAATAAATATTTATTATATATATATATATATATATATATCATTAATAATTTTAATACTAAGAAAATGCATTATTAAAATTTCTTACACCCATATATATCATATAAATTATTAACCCTAATCATTCTCCATTCCTACCATACTTAAACATTCGACTATGTCTTTTGACATTTGCTCACCCTCTATTGAAGAAATTTACGCTCATCAATGTTCATTCTTAAACATTCGGTTATATATATATATATATAATAATAAAAAATGCATTATTTAAATCTCTTGTATCCATATATATCATCTAAATGATCTTTTGGATTATGCTATTAACCCTAACCATTTTTAATTCCCACCATACTTAAGCATTCGACTTTGCCTTATAACAAATAAATCATAAATTTAGAGAGTTTTTGGTTGAATTTGATTCCAATTGGAATCAGAGTTTTTTCCATCAAAGGAAACATGTTTATTGTTTTCCTTAATAGTGCCATCATAATTTAAAGTTTGATTCCCTAGGTTATAACCATTTCTTAGGCTATGTGCATTTCCTAATCTATCAGCATTTTTTAAGTTATCATCATGTATTCCACTATCATTCATTTGACCGTTTTTATTCATTGTAGTAGATTTATTAAGAGTGTAAGAATACACCACCGATAAGTTTTCATCATTTTCTTAACTAATGCTTTTATTCAAAATGGTATGATCTCCACCTATACCTTTTTGAGTTAGCTTTCCATGATTATCAAGGGAGTTGTCTATGTTCTCCCCTCTATCCTTTGAGTTAGTTAGTTGCATTCGAATCGTCTTTTGTGGGATAAGAGGGTAGGTGTTGGATTCCCACTAGTACAAAATGATCTTTTAATGTCCAGAAATTCGACTGGTATTTATATTTTTTCGGTCAGCACTAATCAATATTGTTAATTGAAATTACAGTCGGTCACGGACAATAGAACTTCGGTCGGTATTAAAAAAATCACTAATAATGTCTTCATTTTATTCGGACGTTATTTTTCAATAAATGTAGAATTTGTTTCGGACGTTATTGATCAATAAATTTTGTTAGGATCAGGATCGCCAATAGGGGATTGAGGTCCGCTAAAGGAGAACTCTTACACACTCACAACGGTTGATGCTAATTTGGTTAAGAATTAACACTGTTCTTAACACCACACAGACTGTCACAAACTCTTGAACCGGGTTCAAGGGAGGAAATGTTTGTTTCAACCTAAAGCAACACACAAATCGGATAGAAATAATGATTGAGAAGGAAGAATCGGTTGAAGTAATGAAAAATCGGTTCGAATAATGAAATGACCGGAAATAATAAAGAACACAAGACAAAGATTTTATGAATGTTCGGAGATAATACTCCGACGTAACCCTTCTTCTCAAACAACGAGAAGGATATTCACTAGGAATATTCAAACACAATACAACACACGATCGAGTCTTATTTACTGCTCGATATTCACTTTATAACTCTCACACAGAATTGTAATACACTTTTACAATACACAAAACTTTTGTAAATGAATCTCTCACTTGATGGCTCTGTAAGTTGGTTTGTGAAAAATGTTGTTAAATTTATGAAGTAGAAGGTTCTATATAAAATCGATCAAATTGATGCTTCAGCTCTTCAGCTTCCTCCTTTTATTGTGGAAATATGATAATGGTCATATTTCTCTTTCTAATAGCATTTAATGCGGTTGGTCAAAAGGAGCCGCATAACATTTAATGCGGTTGAGGCTTCCCAAGGTATAATGCAACGCCAGATATACTAGGTAATTGTACACTTGATAACTGTACACTTGAAGGTTACTTACTCCTTGAAATCTACTTCTGAGCTTTATACCAACCCAAGTAACTGTACACCTAAAAATTACCTATTGTCTGCAATCTAACAGCAGACTTGTATCAAAAGGGAAATGACACAGTTTGAACCTTTGAAGATCTTCCTCTACACATTCCCAAAGAATGTCTATTTGCACCTAAATGTCAACTGTCAACATTTCCATATCTTTGATTTTGTCTTGATTTAAATCTGCCTGTTGGAGATGTATGTTGACTTAGGATTTTGAACCGACCGGACACATATCGGTTTATTGCTAGAAAGTCGGTTGACTGGTCCTACTGCTAAGGAGAGGAAAACCAACTTCTAATAGAGGATTAACCGATTTTGAATTTTGAACCGAACCGGTCTTTTGATAAGATAAGTTCATTAAGTTGATTACAGTTTGTGCTGCTTCAGAGATATAGGTTTGACCGGCCAAAAAATGTGACCGCTCCTTGTACTTACACATAAAGTTGAATTTAATTAAGTTCTTTACATAGTTAATTACTTATTAATTAACTATCTAATTTATCTAACAATTTCTCCCTTTTTGATTATTTAAGTTAAATATTCAAAACCATGTAATCGTTGGTCGGTTTTAAAGAACTTATTTTTATTTGGCCGGTTTAATTTGAAGATAGAGTTTTGAGAAAATATTTTGTATGTTTAACAATTTCTCTATTTTTGATATTTTTAAGTTTTGTATGATGCGGTATTACTTTCAATCGATTCATCAAAAAAAACATGCGAAGATTCTTCAACAGTTAAAGTTTTATTGTTATACACTCTATATGCTTTACTAACTACCGAATAACCCAACATTATACCGACATCGAATTTTACATCAAAAGCGGTCAAATAATTTTTGTCGTTTATGTGAATATAACACTTACAGCCAAAGATCCTAAGATACCGTATGTTAGGAACTCTGTCATGGTATACTTCAAACGATGTTTTATTGAGCCGTTTGTTAATCATAGATCAGTTTTGTGTATAACATGCAGTATTGATAGCCTCAGTCCAAAACTTTTGAAAAATACCCGAATCAGCTATAATGGACCTTGCGGCTTCCTTGAGAGTTCGGTTTCTTCTCTCGGACAGTGCATTTTTTTGAGGAGTTCTTGCACTACACAACTCGTGTCTAATATCGGATTCCTCAAGAAATGCAATCAAAGTATTGTATGTAAATTTAGTTCCTCTATCACTTCTAATCTTATTTATGCGTATCGATTTCTCATTTTGTAATCTTTTAAACAATTTAATCAGATTCGGTGTAGCCTGATTTTTAGAAACCAAAAATATCACTCAAGTGAATCTAGAATAATCATCAATAACTACCATAGTATAATGCATACCGCCTAGGATTGTGACCTAATCAGTCCTAATAAGTCCATGTAAAACAATTTTAAACATCGGCTAGATTGAGTTTTCCCTTTACTTTTGAAAGTTGATTTTATTTGTTTCCCCATTTGACATGCTGAACATATTTTATCTTTAGAAAACTTCATGTTAGGAATCCCTTCAACTAATTCTTTGGTACAAATATAGTTAATGGTTTTAAAATTCAAGTGATTTAACCGTTTATGCCAAAGCCAGTTTGGATAATTCTTAACTATCATGTAAACTGGGTTTTCAAATTTAGTTTTTCAGTTTACTTTGTAAATGTTTCCTAACCTATTTCCGGTTAGTAAAGGGTTACCCTGAGGATTCTTAACTAAACATGTATGTTTGTGAAATTCTACAGTATATCCTACATCGCACATTTGACTAATGCTTAGTAAATTAAAATGCAAGTTTTCAACAAAAAAACACATTGTTTATAGTTAGATTGTCATGGACAATCTTACCCTTGCCCACGGCTCTACCTTTGGAGTTATCGCCGAAAATTATCATTGCACCGGCTCCTGAACAATATCGGTCAACAAGTTGTTGTTTCCGGTCATGTGTCTGGAGCAACCGCTGTCCAGATACCATTCAAAATTTCTCAGCCTCTTGTTCTTCTTAACCTGTAAAATACAAATATTTACACTTATTTGGTACCCACATTCACTTGGGTCCGCGGTTGATTAGTCCCTTAGGAATCCACACTTTGATTATTCGAATGACTTTCCCAGTAATAGTATTTATATATTTACCGGTTCCAGGCTTGACATCTTTTTGTCCGCCTCTAAGTACCTTATTATGTAATAGTTGTGAATGTTGATAGGTTTTAGTTGAATGTCTATCGGTTTCTCTTCTTACCGGACGAATGGCTTTCCTTCTCTCAGGATGAAGCTTTTTTGTCGTGTCAGTTGAACCTACATATTTAATTTCTTTGGCCAATTTTGAATCATGATCTGCTTCATTGTCGGTTGAACTGCTCTTGACAAAGCTTATAAATGGAAGTTTGTCCTTGCTGAGGTTCAACCCGTTGGAAGGTTTCCGTTTAGCCGATTTACTTCCTTTATATTCGAGACCAGACTTGCATTTGGGATGTCTTTAATAGGTTGACATCTGGCTTACAACTTCACTAGACTTCTTCCAAGAAGTCATGACATATTTTGATCTTTCATTTTCTTTAGTTAACGATTGAACTGTCTCCTTGAACTTCTCATTCTCACAGGATATTTCAATCGGTTCATCGGTCTTAGTTCCACTCGGCCCAACGGTCGTTCCGCTTGACTCACCGATTTAGAAGTTCAACCGTGTCGGTACAAGAGCAGACAAGTTCTTAAACTCAACGATCATGTCATTGAGAGAAGTAACCAAGTCTTCTCTAGTAAACTATTCACAAAAAAATCAAATACCTCTTCCTCCTTAGCCATGATACAGGTGATTCCTTCGTCGTCGCTATCCAAGTCGATATGAGCCCACAAGCTCCCACCATCGTCGGCTATTAATGCCTTCTAGACCTCCTTGCCTTCACCGGTTTGCTGATGATCACTCCTCTGGTTGTTATCAGCTGGTTTCCGGTCATCTCTTCTTGGTCTTCTTCATTCTGACCTATAGTGACCTAAAGCATTACAGTTAAAATATTCTTGTACATATGTACAAATAAAAGACTCTCATCCAAATCGACAAAGTGCAATTACTCAAGTTTGATATGAAAAGAGAAACTGAATCTTTGTGCACTAAGTCAATATGGCAAAAGAAATTTGAAATTCGTGAAAAACATATCAGATGAACCCAAAAAAAGGTGTAATTAATGCATTTACCCTCAGTTCAATGAATGCACCGTAATATTGGGTAAATTTCCCTCTTGACCCTCTTAAAGCTTCTTGCTATGTATCAATCAAAATCAATGTATTCTCTCTCATACTTAAATCTAGTTTTATAGTAGAAGATAATAGCCAGAATGTTAGTATCAAAAACATTTTTGCATCTATAGATGAGTTCTAGAGCAGGAGGTGAAAGAGTAGAGAGAAATAAGAAAGTAAAAATTGCTCCTTATTC
Organism: Impatiens glandulifera; assembly: GCF_907164915.1. Classification (NCBI taxonomy): domain Eukaryota; kingdom Viridiplantae; phylum Streptophyta; class Magnoliopsida; order Ericales; family Balsaminaceae; genus Impatiens; species Impatiens glandulifera. The sequence continues at coordinate 39,168,290 of NC_061865.1, read as the reverse complement.
TTTACTATTTTCACCATATCATGTAAAATATCTCACTCAACAATTTGCTGAAAAACATGCTCCCCACAATTTTTACTCAGGTCTCCAATACTTAGTCAAAGTATTTAAAATTTTACCACACTAGCATTCTGTATCTTTATTTAGGAGGGAAAAAATATTGTATAAAAGACGCTCACAAAAAGATCAAGGAGTTGGGTTTTAAGACTCTTACAGCCCAACCATTTCTTTAGCAGCTTTAAGGCATCTTTTGCTTGTTACACGCAAGAACAAACAGACAGAGTAACAAGGTACATAAATCGTATCATTTTCACAAATCAAATGAAACAAAGAGAATATATGATGCATAATTAGTGAAAAAAAGAAAGAGGCAAAGAAGAGTACCCAAGAATAGGATCCATGTTTATGATGCCACATTGTCCAATGTTGATTGCCAAGTCTGGACCAATCAACATATCACTCGTTACCCTTTCAACACAGGCGACTGCATTATTAACCACATATGCTCTATCACTGATCTTCTTAAAATTAAGCAAAATCCAATTCACAGCTTAATTCTCTAAATTCCGAACTCATAAGCTCATACAAACAACAATTACCAAGGAAAAGGATGATCCACCGGAAGTGCTACGGTTTAACCTAAATTGAACCTAGCAATAACTCAAATCCTAAGTCGATGAAATGATCTTTAACCATACCAATAACAAGAAAGAGGAACTCCTTCGACTAAGCCAATCAATAAAGAAGATGATCAAATCAACAAAGATGATTAGTTCTGTCCAAAATGCCAATTGCAATTTGTAATTTATGAATATGACCAATAAACCCCAAGCACCCCATATGTTCACAGGTGAAAGTGATCAAAGAATTATGATTTCTTCATTCTTTCTGAAGATATAATTGGATAATCAAACAATTTTCTTATGTGAATAATTAAAGAAGAAGATCACAACCTGAAGACCAGTTAGAGATAAGTTGGAAGTAGTATAATTTGGTGATACTTCTTGTTATTCCCAAACTCATCTTTTTCTGTTAGAAAAGGCTAGTAGGGTCAAGGGTACATTGCTGGAATGTTCACCCTTATGTATTCACTTATAAGTCATATTAGGAATAGACTTGTTAATATTATAATTAAGGGCTGAGATATAAAAATTGTTGTGTTAATTATATTGTGGGATATTTTGTAGAAGGACCCATGTAGAAGAGGCTCACAATTTATACTTAGGCAATTTTTCATAAAACAGCAAGTTGCAAGTTGAAGGGACCCATGTAGGGGACCCTCTAGAAAAATTAGGATAGGTTTTAATCCTAATTTAATTTTCTCTTTAGTCACTAATTAAACCTACTTGCTTATCATTTAATTGGAACACTTGGCAGCTTAATAACATTCCACCCTAACCACTTGCATGCTTCCCACTTGCCCCATCTGCATGCTTCACACTTAGCATAACAGCCCTTAGCTCACCTTACCCCCATTTCCTTAATTCATTTGGAAATTCAGTTCTCTCTCTCTCTTTAAGCAAGATTTAGGAGTTTTTATTCAAAGCAAGAGCAAACCCTAGCCAAGACCAGCTTCTTTACCCATTTTCGAAATTAAGACAAGCTTTTCTTAAACTCACTCTTTAAGCCACACATAGCTATGTATCACAAGTACTTTCTGCCTAAATTTCATATATGTTTGAAATACATGTTTTTATGGCATAATATGGTTTTATTGACAAACTTGGCTTATAAACAATCTATTTTTTCTAAAGTAAGACAAGGGTCATCATGTTTTCCAGAAATGATAGGGTTTCCATGATTTGTTAAGTATATACTTTTATAAAATAGAAACCCTTATGATTTATGCATACATGGGCGCATAATATTGATGAATGAGTATTGACGGAAACGGGAGGAGGCTAGCTGGCTGGCATGAGCTCTAGTCAGCTAATTCCAAATGTACTGGCTGAATTATTTATGGGACCAGAGTATCTAGCATGAGCTCTATTTACTGCTGCCCAACTAAAAGACGATCCAAACAGGTTAAGGGCTTTAGGGATGGACTCCTAATTGTGCATATTCCAAATACGGCTCAAACGAATTCTTTGCCTTTAGGATCAGCTCTGAATGGTGTAGGGTCAAACATGGCTCAAGATGTTACTATACAGGCCCATGAACTCATATTTTCTAAACATGCAAATGGCTTTTTATGGACTGATCATCTCTTTTAAAGTATGAACATTTTATGCATACATCTTTCTTTTTAAAAGAAAAGCATTCCAGCAGGTTTTAAAATACTTAATTGTTTACTGAGTCATTAGACTCACTATGTTATGTGTGGTGTAGTACTTAGCCCTAGCTTTTGTACACTTGAGGGGATGAGGCTTGGAGAGGAGCAAGCTGAGGGAGAGAGTGTGGAAGGAGGGACCGATGCTGCTAGATTTACTTGTCTTTTGTATAAACACTTGACTTTTATTTTGGGTCCTTTCTTACTACCTAAGGGTGCATGTATATAGGACTTGTTTAGAATCATGTAAATAAGATAGGGTTATTTTGTTGTAGCTTCTTGTAGCTGTTATGAAGAAGCATGTGTATATGAAGTATATCTTTTGAACAGGACTAGTTATATATGGTTTAAGCTAGTGTTCTTAATGATAAATAGATATACAGGTTTGAGCAGTTGTTATTATTATATGAGCAGGGACGTTTCACTTCTCTTACAAATACTGTCACAAATTGTTCCGCGATCAGAATTCAATCAAATGATTTAATCTAAAACAATGAACAAGAAAATTATTAATTACAAACCAGAAAAGTTGTAAGAGAGTCAAATGTCCAAGGCATTTCCAAGATCTTGCCTTCAATGTTGTAAGTTTTATATGATTAAATGTGATATTAGGATTGATGATAGGGAATAAGAATTCAGCTTACATGGTTT